>NC_091457.1:80280801-80580801 GCF_027789765.1 Dendropsophus ebraccatus
GGGTGAAGATTATCTCTGCCCAGAAACATACCCCAAAACCATAGCTGAATGTAATGCATTAGATTATTTTAATTTGTTTTTCTTATAGATATGCTCCTTCAAAGCGGTGGCACATAGATACTATTATGAGAGTCCTCACTACTGTAAGTATTAGAAGCTCAGGGGAAAATTGTCGGTGTTACTATTTTATTTTGGACCGCTGTTGTTTTCTGTTTGGGGAAACTGTCTCTGGATTAGTGAAAGAATTAGTCTAATTTTTGTCCTTTTTTGTGTAGGCTGGAAGTTACGTACGGGACGATGCAGTACCTAATTTAATTCAACTGATCACTAATAGCAATGAAATGCATGAATACACTGTACAGAAACTCTATAAAGCTATTCTGGATGACATTTCTCAGGTAAGTGGCCGTGACCCTGCAGATGTAGAATAAGTCTGTATATACAGACTTTTCACAGAACATGTTCATGCAGCCTCCTTGTTGTAAAATATGTTCTGAGGATTTGGGAGCAGAATATGCTAATGTTATTGAAATCCATGACTGCACTAACTGTTTATTTGTGTCAGACTTTTACTTCCCCAAGTCAATGGGGAAGCAAATGGGTTAGTTGCTGCTACTGCTGCAGTAACTCCTTCCTGACTGTTTAATTTTATTAATGAGTTAGGCAGGTGAAGGGGCTTGTTGAGTAACCAATGGCAATCACAGCATTTAAATGTCCAAATGCCTCACCTGTCGTGTGATTAGCACCCTTGCAGTGTGCTTGCGGGGTGTCGATCGGTTGGTCCTGCAGCTGTTGGCCTGTATTTAGTGTCCTTTAGGGTACAAACACACACTGCTTATACGCTGCGTATTTACTGCTGTGATACGCAGCAGATTAGATCTAAATAACTGAACACAGTATCAAATCTGCTGCGTATCTGCTGTGTGTGTTTGTACCCTTAACGTTAAACAATCTTTGGCCATCTACGTCCATAAATGAATGATGATCAGCGCTCCTTTGCAATTCCTTTACCTGGCGAAACTAATTAAACAGCCGAGATGTGCGCTCCCGCTGGCACTTTTTAGGCTGGCTGATTATCAGCCGAATTAGTCTTTTAAGCAACCCTTTGTAGCTGCCGAACTGACTCTGCTAATAGTGTCTGGCTCAGCCAGTGTCTGCTAGCAGACCACCAGTATAATTGATATAGATCAGTATAAACAATCCAATGATTCCTTATGAAAGTTCCTTAGTGTCATCCAACACAGTAAATGTTGTAAACAAAATGAAAATACTAAATGACAGAATTGCATTTTTGTAGTCACATCCAGAGATGAGCGAATCTCCAGCATCCACTGGTTCGTCCCAACACGCCTGTATGGCATTTGATTACTGGTGGCTGCACAAGTTAGGTGCAGTTTTAGGGAGTCCAGGAAAACATTAATACAGCTGTAGGGTACAAACACACACGGCTTATACGCTGCGTATTTACTGCTGCGATACGCAGCAGATATGCAGCAGATTAGATCTAAATAACTGAACACAGTATCAAATCTGCTGCGTATCTGCTGTGTGTGTTTGTACCCGTAAGCTGTATCCATGCTTTAAGGGACTCGCTAGGGCTGCATCCAACTTCTTCAGCCACCAGTAGTCAATTGCTGCACACTTAGGTTCGCTCATCTCTAGATGTGACTAAAAAAATGCAACTCTGGCGTTTGCTCATCTCTAGTGACCTCATCTCTAATAAATTCTAATGGATCACCTGGGAGGAGTAATTAAAAATCTTTGGTCAGGTAGTCCGATCCACAGTTAAAACAGAAATTTTTGTATAAAAGTTTTGCGTATACATATGACAAACAATGTAAACAAACAGTTCAATAAAAAATGACACAATATATAAAAATTCGAACACTGGAGCTACTATTCGTAACAATATTCAAATCTTGAAATGTTTAAAATTTGTCTGGTCCAGATGGGGTTAAAACTGCAAAACTGCAGTAGAAAATTATTCTCATATCTGCCCCATACACTTTAAGTAATCATTCTTTGTTATAATTAAATAAACATTTTTTTTCTTTAGCACATGCAGTTCATAGTGTGACCACTAAGTGGCACTGGTTTCAAAAGTATTTTTTTTTTCTCTTTTACATTGTTCATTTCTACATTTCCCTTTTTCCTCCACAGCAACCTCTGGTCCAGGTGGCATCCTGGTGTATAGGAGAGTATGGAGATCTTTTGGTATCGGGACAATGTGAAGAGGAGGAACCTATTCAGGTACAGAATATTTAAGATAAGGCAAATCATATGTGTAGGTGACTAATCAAACTTTTAAATGAGCTTTTGATTCTACACAGGTGACAGAAGATGAGGTTCTGGACATTCTAGAGAGTATCCTTATTTCTAACATGTCTACATCAGTCACACGAGGCTTTGCTCTGACTGCCATTATGAAAAACTCCACTAGGTTCAATAACACTGTCAAGTAAGTACCAATATTCTGCGCTGAGCTGTACAAATACTACAGTAGCTTACTTTTTCTTCACTTTGTTTTTGCAGCCGCATAAAGAAAGTAGTTTCTATCTATGGCAGCAGCATTGATGTTGAACTTCAGCAAAGAGCTGTGGAATATAATGCTCTATTCAAGAAATACGACCACATGAGGTGAGAAGACTTGAATGATGTTTGGTTTGTGTTTATAACCCATATCCAGAATACTTTTCAGAGAATTCTAATGCCTGCTTTTTTCTAGGTCTGCACTTCTAGAGAGGATGCCTGTAATGGAGAAGAGCATGATAAATGGCCCAACAGACATAGCTCAAACTAATGGAGAAGCAGAACCTGGAATCATAGATACTAAACCAATTCCTTCTACCCAACCGCCAGCCAGCCAGGTAACATTTGTGCTCTGTATGTAACAGAGTTGATAAATTTGTCACAGTTAATTGAAAGGTTAGCATTTACCATAGCCGCGGAAAAAGTCCAATGCATCAGTATTCAGCTGGGGACATGTATGTTTGAAGCCATGGAAAAGCCATGTGTGAAAACCTTAGTACACCCCATAAACCACTAGCGCATAGACCACCTTTAGCAGCTGTAAGTTTAAAACAATGGTTTTTGTATGACATTTTTCTGAAGAAACATTGTCCCACTCTTCTTTACATGTCTGTGGGCATTTCTTTTTGCACAGCACGATAGTGGACTATATTGCTGGAGGTCCTAACCTCTTTACACCCCCACCCCACCCCCCAGCAAACTCCAGATTGGCCCCTGGATCCTCTGTTTTAAATACACACAGGGGTCGGCGTGTGACCCGTGGCTCTATTCATTCTCTGCTGGAGCTGCTGAAAAGAGTGGAGTGCTGTACTCTGCTTTCTCTAGCAGATTCCATTCTTCTCTGTTTTCGGGGGGCTACATAGAGTATTAATACTGCTGTAGGTCACATGCCCAGTCGTGTCAGTATTCAAAACAAAAGAGTCGGGGGCTGACCTGGAGATTGCTGGAGGTACAGAGGTCGGATCCCCCGCAATCTCTTACAGGTACGTTTTAATCTGAGAACCACTTTATGCTTTAACTACAGCATTTCAACTGGGGTTAGGTGTGGACTCTTACTAGACTATTGCAACGCCTTGATTATTTTCTTTTTCCACCATTCTGTTGTATGACCCAATCTCAGTCAATCCAAGGTCAATTCAATAACCGCTAGATGCTTGGGTCTGGTGGCTACTACCGCCGTGCTAGACAGTCAGTGTGGGGTGTCTTTGTTCATATGTTGTATATGGTTGTCATTAAACATGATGCTGTGCGTTACAACCAGACATTTCCACACTGGTCTTATTTGTCCAAAGGACATTGTTTTAAGAGTTATGGTTTGTTCAGATGCAAATGTGCAAACTGCTATCTGCAGGATAGCTTATAAATGTCTGAGACTATCTCTGACCATAAGACTTGGGGTTCTGCATGCCCCTGGTTTATTGTATAGGGGATCAGACACACATGGTGGCATTGTGGTAGCTGAGTGCTGTAGCCACTGTCTTTATTACACTAAGTTGATTGGAGCATTCACTGGGGCCCCAGCACTCAGACTCACAATTCTGTTTTGTTTTTTTGCATGTTTTTGCTTTGCATTTGGAGGTTAACTTATGCTTACACTTTCCTCTCAGTTGAAATGAATGTGTGTATTTTTTCTCTAGCTTCAGCTTGGAGATTAGCTGCCTTTTGGTGAGGCCCTGCAAATTATTATATGAGGACTTTGCAGGAAAGGTGAACAGCTGGTGATAAAATTCCAGCTGCTGCTGAGTCATCCAGACTCAGAAGATTTTTTATTTTTGAAAATACATCTGTTTTTCCTCTTCTTTTTTTTTTACAGGCCAACGATTTATTAGATCTGTTAGGAGGAAATGATATTCAGCTGGTTATACCTACTGCACCACCTCCGAAACAGTCCACTGTAGGAGGAGAACTTCTAGATTTACTGGGCGATCTAAATCTTGGAGGTCAGTGTTTAAAAAGGGGAAGACTGTACTAAGGGGGCTTTCTACTTCAGAGTGTGACATCAATAGTTGTTTTATACCAAAAAGACAGAGAAACAATAACTGGCGCACCCACACAGATTACATCAAAAATCGATAACACCTTTTATTTTTTACCCACATCAAAAACCACATTGCAAATGAACATACAATTTAAAAACACCTAAAAGCCCAATAAGGGTAAACCATAACAAGGAGGATCCATCAGTAATATGCCCCAAACACAATACCCAATCAGAGCCCTGTATCAGGGCCGTTTTAATACACTGGTGGGCCCAGTGCACAGACCTCAAGAGTGGGCCCCCTCTCCTTATAAAGGTTAACTGAATTATATTTATCAGGTATTATCACTGGGGCATTATACTCAGTGCATCAGGTTTTATCACAAGTTATAAAAACGGAGTATGGTCGGGGAGCATTCCTATGTCAGGTACAATACCCCTAAATCTTTATGAATAATGGAGAGTTAAGCTAGTGGGGGCACGTACATACCTAATATCACCACTGAAACAGTTTCTAGCTTTGACAGGTTCCCACTGTAGGGATTGGTGAACTAATAAGGACCCCCCCCCCCCCCCCCCAGGAAGTATATGTGTGTAAGCTGTGCCCCAGTCCTCCTTCTAGTGTGTAAGCTCTTGTGTACCCCCAGTCCTCCTCCTAGTCTGTAGGAGGAGGACTGGGGGGGGGGGACAGGAGCTTACAGACTAGGAGGAGGACTGGGGCACCCAGGAGCTTACAGACTAGGAGGAGGACTGGGGGGGGACATAGGAGCTTACAGACTAGGAGGAGGACTGGGGGGACACAGGAGTTTACAGACTAGGAGGACTGGGGGACACAGGAGTTTACAGACTAGGAGGACTGGGGGGGCAGGAGCTTACAGACTAGGAGGACTGGGGGGGCAGGAGCTTACAGACTAGGAGGACTGGGGGGGGACATAGGTGCTTACAGACTAGGAGGACTGGGGGGACACAGGAGCTTACAGACTAGGAGGAGGACTGGGGGGGACACAGGAGCTTACAGACTAGGAGGAGGACTGGGGGGACACAGGAGCTTACACACTAGGAGGACTGGGGGGACACAGGAGTTTACAGACTAGGAGGACTGGGGGGGACATAGGAGCTTACAGACTAGAAGGACGACTGGGGGGACATAGGAGTTTACAGACTAGGAGGATTGGGGGGGGGGACAGCAGCTTACAGACTAGGAGGACTGGGGGGCACAGCAGCTTACAGACTAGGAGGATTGGGGGGGGCAGCAGTTTACAGACTAGGAGGATTGGGGGGGGCAGCATCTTACAAACTAGGAGGATTGGGGGGGGACAGCAGCTTACAGACTAGGAGGACTGGGGGGCACAGCAGCTTACAGACTAGGAGGATTGGGGGGGGCACAGCAGCTTACAGACTAGGAGGACTGACTCAGTCCTCCTAGTCTGTAAGGTCTTGTGTCCCCCAGTGACCCCCCTCATACTGAGGATATGATCCTGGGAAAGCTGGGTGGCCTCAGTGATACTCACAACAATATAAGATGCAGGAAAGCTGGGTGACTTCTGAATGGCAGTCAGTCAGAATACTACCCACGGTCCGTTCCAGGGGCGAGGCCTAAAGTCAGGGGGCGGGGCTTATCTGGACATACCCCGGACTGGTCCGGTGGGCAAATCCTCTGTCAGTGGGCCCCCAGCTTCTATTCTTCCCTCCCCTTCTCCATACACCCCCACCTCGCTGCTACTTACATTCATAGTGCCTCCACACACTCAGCCTGGGGAGAGGCTGGATGCTTCTGCAGTGCCTCCTGGGCTCCCCCGCAAACAGGGCCAGCAGAGCATGTAGTGCAGGATGACCCGGACTCACAGGAAGTAGCTACAGCCCGGGCACCACAGCACACAGGCTCCTCCTCCTTCCCGACCACCACCAGCTCCCCCTTCTCCTCACTGACTGCGCAGACAGAATTGCAGGGGAGGCGGGAAAGTAGAGTGGCGCCGCTGCGGCCGGCCGTGCGATGCGCGCGCTGCGCATCCAATCAGGTGCCGGGCCGGGTGACATCACACGCAGTCAGGCGTCCCGGCTCATTAGGTGGTTGGGGGATGAAAATTTGTGGTGACTCAGCCGGGGGGCCCCTGTCATGTGATCTGGATTAGGGGGCCCGGTGCACGTGCACCATATGCACCCAGGTTAAAGCGGCCCTGCCCTGTATACTATATTATACCATCCCTGTGTTGTAAACTAAAGACCTTATGTGCAGATGTCTTGAAAGTGCATGTGCTCACATGAATATATAAAGAAGAAGTAAATAATCAATTCACAGAGAAAACCATGCATCTATTAGTCATCCAACAGAATAAATAGCACCACACTCTGAGATGGGGCTCCGGACTGCACACCCTACGCGTATCATCACATCACGTGACTTCGTCAGGGGTAATGGGTTTGTTTGTACATACATCCAAACCATTACCCCTGATGAAGTTACATTCACTTAGCTGTAGATTTGCCAAACACGTCTGCTGGAAGTGTGTTCCCAGCATCTACTATCTTATAAATAATATTTTCTCCTATTGCTTCTGATCTTTCCAACCAACCTTAGATTATGTCCCCATGTTTTTGTGGTTAGTTTCTTAATGAAAACCCTTCCCTCCTAAACCTTATTTGGGCATTTAGCTTATTATTTAGGTCTTATGATTTGTTGCCCTATGCAAGTTTTTGTGTTGAATTTGAGTAGTCATTAATAGTTGATAAGTCTTTGTCTTACTGGTGATTATAGTAGCAAGCGTTTCTTACTAATTTCTTTTCTTATTCTGTCAGCTCCTCCAGCACCGCTCCCTCAAATGCCTCCACCCCAGCTCTTGCTAGACGGACTGTCTGTGCAGCCTCTCTTCAATGAAATATCAGGTAGTTCAGAGTCCCTACTCTCTGTATTTATATATTGAAGGGCCTGTTGGTATCAGTTTCTTAGAAATTTCTTCCTCCTCTGTAGGTATTCCACCCATCACTGCTTACAACAAGAATGGCCTGAAAATAGACTTCAGCTTTGAACGATCCAGCACAAATGCCAGTGTGACTGTGATTACAACTCAAGCATACAACAGCACAGACAGTGAGATGACAGACTATGTGTTCCAGGCAGCAGTACCAAAGGTATCTCTTGCTGTGGGTGCAGCAGTTACAGTATTGCCATTGTTTTATGTATTTGCCCTAGGCCAAGGACAATCGCTTATCAGTCTATTTTTATTTCAGACGTTCCAGCTTCAGCTCCTGTCCCCGAGCAGTAATGTCCTTCCACCCTTCAATGCTGGTAGTGTCACGCAGGTCATTAAGGTTCTGAACCCCCAAAAGGTAAATATTAAAATGCAAGTGACGCTGTTCCTTTTAAAGCGGTATGATAGTTTCAGAAAATAAAGCCTATTGTTTGTATGTTGAAAAAAATAGCACTTCGCTTTTACTATATATTTTCTGTACCAACCCATCAGTTTTCAAGGTGTCATTTAAATGGGTTATCTGGGTAACAAACACAATATTCTAAACAATCTCCCTTCCCAATACCACCCTATGTCTAATACACATGTATAACCTATCTTGCACCCTTTCCCTTCCCCCCCCTCCCGCATCATATTAATCCGCTCTAGATGTCTAAATTCCTCTCCTGTGTTCACTCTGACAACACACTGCTCCCTCTTCCCCCCTCTGTTTGTAGACACAGGACATGTGATCTACTCTGTGGGGGCTGGGTTAGCTGTCTATTGATTTGTTAATCCGATCCCCAGGATACATTATCTGCATCATTTCCATGCACCTGTGCTGCTTCCATAGACTTGCATGTGTCCCTAAGCCTAGGTTTCTGTAATATGAAAAGTTATAGTTTTATCACTGCTTGAGGTCAGTGATTGTAGGCATATGTACCTGTCTTTGTGTCTCAGCTCTGTATATTGTAAGTGTTATGGATGTTCTTAGAGTCTGGATAGAACTAGAATATTTTCATTCACAGTCAGCAAGCAGATTTAGGCCCTATTCCACGGGCCGAGCAACAATGTAAACGAGCGCCGATCTGCTAGATTGGCGCTCGTTTACTGGGCCTATTCCACGGCCCCGATGATAATTTAGCGAGGGCTGCAGGGACATCGTTACCGATGTCCTTGCAGCATACATTACCTAGCAGGGCATCTCCTGCGCTCCGTCTTCCTCCCCGGGTCCCGCGGCACAGCATCAGCCTGTGATTGGCTGAGTGGTCTGACAGCTCAGTCAGGCCGCTTCTGAGTTGATGCTGCGCGCTTGACTCGGGGAGGAAAACGGAGCGGAGGAAAAGCCCTGCTAGGTAATGTACAGTATGCTGCTTGGATCGTCTGTCGCCGCCACGCACCGCTATTTCACCGTAGCGATGTGCGGGTGGCGAACGACGATTTTAGGTTTGAACCTAAACGAACAATCAGCCGATGACACGATCATCGGCTGATCATTCTCTCTATTCCACCGAGCGATAATTGGCCGAATCGGGCCGATTCAGCCGTGTATCGCTCCCGTGGAATAGGCCCCTTAGACTACACCCCCAGTAAACAGATGCCTAATATACAGCAGATAGCTACACCATGCACACGTCACTCTGCTACATCATCAGCTAGTATGGAATACATACTGGGGTGATGTGATGCAAAATAAGTGAAAAAAATAGTACTGTGTTTACTGTGCAATAGTAATGACAGCAGTGGTCAGGAAAGAAAGATAAGTATGTAAACGGACCAATCAGGGAGATGGATGTATATAGATCGGCTTTTAGAAAAACTTGTAACTCAGGAATGGCAGCAAATAGAAAGACAGGAGACATCTCAGAATACTCAAGGGGGGCTTGTTGAGTAAGACCAGCTAGCATATCATTTTTTTTTTTTAGCTCTTAAGTGGATAACACCTTTAACCCCTTCAAGACAGAGCCCTTTGATGCACAAAAGTCTGGGTGAGATTGATGAAATGTTCCTCCCCACCTTCAAAGAGCCATAGCGCTTTTATTTTTCCACTTACAGGGCTGGTTGGGGTGTCATTTTTTTATTAATATCATATTTGTGTAACAGAAAATTTTTGATCGCTTTTTATACAATTTTTTTCCTGATATATAATTTATTAAAATCAACAATCCTGGTGTGTTTTTTTTTTTCCGTTTATGCTGTTCACCGTGCGGGAACAACAATGTTATATTTTAATCAGACAATTCCGCACGCTCTGATATGTAATATGTTTATATTTTTTTTATAATGGGCAAGGGGGTATTTTAAACTTTTATTGGGAGGGGGGTTATAAGGATTTTTTTTTTAATACTTTAAAAAAAACTTTTTTATTAAACTTTTTTTTTTTTTTTACACTTTTTAGCACTGTAAAACATGCAATCAATAGATTTCATGTACTTATCTATGCTATGCCATAGTATAGATCAGTGTTATCGGCGACCTATGTATTGAGCCTGCCTGAGAGCAGACTCTATACATGGATCGCCGATCCGACAGGACGGAGGTAAGCTTGTTCCGCCACTGAGTTCCTTAAACACCGCGATCGCTACAGATCGCGGCATTTAAGGGTTTAATGAAACGCAGCTGCCTCTTTAACCTCCGGCCCTGGACACACTGATGTGTGTGGGACCGCTCTCACTGCAGCGGTCCCACACACATCAGTAACCCCGTCAGTGCAGGAACGTATATATACACTCCTGCATGGGGTATGTGCAGTAGGAATGTATATATACAGATTACTGACGGGAAGGGGTTAAATATTAATCTTCAAGTCTCTGTCGTTATAGGGGGGGGGGACTTTTGGCATGTCAAAAATTTGGATCAGTCAAGTCTGAGTGTCCAGACCCTCAATAATCTCTAGATATAGCTAGGAGAAGCAATTGGTTGTGCACTTTGCTCCCTGTGATCTTCATTTCATTGCACAAGACTATTCTCCAAATTATAATGGAGCTTGTCTCATGCAGTGAGATAGAGTGAAGAACCAAGGGTTTCTCCAAGCTATTTCTAGAAAGTGGTGAGTGTCTGGACTTTGAGTGATCAAACTTTTGTCAAAAGTTATTATTTTATTTTTTTAATGGCAGGGACGCTTTAATTGTTTGTTACCAGTGCACACTAATCTGTCATGTGATAATCAGAAAGGTCTGGCTGGTTACATGAAACAGCTCTGATAACTGAAAGAAGCATCTGAAAGGGTAACTGCATGAACAGGAGAGATGTATATCCACTAGAAGTAAACTAGGTTTCTACTAAATGACTGTTAGCAGAGATCTTGAAAATCAACAGGGAGATATACTGAAAGTATGTTATAACTCCTTATTATATAAAAGAATAACTTCTATTTGCTGAAACTTAAACAGTAGTCTTTAACCCCTAGACGACCCTGGACGTAGGGATACGTCATGGAAGTCTGTCCCCAGACGACCCATGACGTAACTTTACGTCCTGGGTGTTTCTCCGGCTATGAAGCATGCTCCGGAGCGGAGCGCACTTCATAGCAGGTGGGGGCCGGCTGCAATCAGCAGCCAGGACCTCACCGGTAATGACACACTGCAGCGATCGTGCTGCCGCGTGTCATTAGCCCCTTAAACGCCGCCGCTCTGTCACTTACCGATCGGGACCCCCGCAGTGTGACTGCGGGGGTCCCGATCGTTGAAACGGACCGCCGGAGGTCTCTCACCTGCCTCCGTGCGGTCCGATCGGCGATCTGCTACACTGAGCCTGCACAGGCAGGCTCAATGAGCAGATCGCCAATAACACTGATCAATGCTATGCCTATGGCATAGCAATGGTCAGTGTAAAAATCCAAGTAGTGTATGTAAAAGTCCCCTAAAGGGACTTCAAAAGTGTAAAAAAGAAAAAAGTTCAAAACACTATTACACTACCCCAAAACCCCTCCCCCAATAAAAGTTGAAATCACCCCCCTTTCCCATTATATAAATAAAACATATAAAAATAAATAAATAGATAAACGTATAATATACCGTAGCGTGCGTAATTGTCCGATCTATTAAAATATAACAAGCATCATTGTGATCGGTCAACGGCGTACACGAAAACAGGGGAAAAAGTGCGCAGATTACCGATTTTATGTTACATTATATATTTAAAAAAAATCAATAAAAAGTGATCAAAATGTCCGATCTTCACAAATAAGAATAAAATAAGAATAAAATATTAATAAAAACTAGAGATCATGGCGGAAAAAATGACACCCCATACAGCCCCGTAGGTGAAAAAATAAAACCGTTATAAGCGTCACAATAGGCCCATTTTATTAATATTTAATTGCCAAAAAAAAGGATTTCATAAAAAAAATACATATATAACATTAGAGAATCTGTGTAACCTGCATATGGTTGTGTTCGGGCTGACCTATAGAATAATAGTGTCATGTCGCTGTTACCATATAGTGCATTACGTAGACACAGGAACCCCCCAAACGTTACCATATTGCATTCTTTTTTACGATTTCACCAATTTATATCTAATAATATATTTGGAATTCCATCATACATGTTATGGTAAAATGAATGACGCCATTACAAAGTACAACTATTCCTGTAACAAACAAGCACTTACATGGCTTGTAGATAGAAAACTGAAAGTGCTGGAGCTCTTAGAAGGGGAGGAGGGAAAAACGAAAACACTAAGATCAAAATTTGCGCGGTCCACTGGGTCATTTTGGGCCTGGTCCTCAAAGGGTTAAATTTAATTTGAAAACAAATATAAACTTACTCTTTTTCTTTATTTGCAGCAACAGCTACGCATGCGGATCAAGCTGACGTATAATCATAAGGGCTCAGCTATGCAGGACCTTGCTGAAGTGAGCAACTTTCCTCCTCAGTCCTGGCAATAAGATGGCGCTGAGTCTACTCTCACCATCCCCCCCACCCAAGATGAAGGAACTCTGGGCTGGAGCCTCTGCCCTTGGATTGCCAACGATTGCACTTTGGGCCTTGGGGTAGCTGAAATGGTTGAGGGACATTCTGCAACCGAGTGAAGCAATGAAAGCAAGGCAAAAACACTGCTGCCTCTCTCTTCCTCAACACAAGAGGGAGCAGCCTGGCCTCCTTCAACCCTCACCTTTCCTGCCGGGAGTTAGTTGATTTTCCCAGGCTGGATCTCATGGGATTATTTTTTTGTGTTCTTTCCCTTCCCCCTTTTCTCCTTTGTACATTCCTGCAGACATGTTTCCGCTCACACCTTCAACAACTGCCCTCCAGGCTCCTTTCTTATTCTTTCTGTTTTTCTCTCCAGAATGAAGAGAAGCGCTTGTTTTTAGAGTACTATTAAATTGTAAAATCCTGGGGATAAATCGCTGCTCCCTTCATTTGCTCGCACTTTCTTCTGGATACTTAATGCCCCTCAAAAAGTGCTAGTTCTGCAGCATCTATCTAAAGTGAGCTCCAAAATCTGCCACTTGGCACCTGATAGTAACTTCTGTGTAAATTACTACTGTTATTCTCTTGCGATGAGCTGTGCCCAGGTAAATGTGCCTCACACTGGTTGTATTGATTATAGAGCAGGGAAATAGTGAATGCTACAGAGAAGGTCTGCTCTAGAAGAGCTTGTCCTGGATCTTATGTTCTACTGGATGGTATGTAGATGTCACATGTATGGTACTGAAACCATGACTTTCAGTATGTAGACTGCACAGATGTAAAGGAGCTGACTATACAGTATCTGATTTTTTTTTTTTTTCCTAGATGCAGCTGCTAATTTCTTAATCATTTATAGGTTTGCTGTGCCTGCTAAGGAGATGGCAAAGGGGTGTCACTTCCCAAATGAAATTATTCTGTAAATAATGAGGGAAGGGATGCCTGCTCTGCCATTCTTGGGAAAGGCCTTAGTTGCGGATGATTTCCCCTCTCTGCCGCAATGAACTTGAAGGCTGCAGGCCTGTAGATGGACATTGTAATGGTTTTTACACATTCACAAGAAAGGAAAATAAGCTTGGATCAGCAGCATAAAAATGCAAAAAAAGAGACCGGCTGCTATACCAAGCGTCCCCCTTCACCTTCCGTCTTGGTTTGGGCTTAGCAGGCAGTCTCCTAATACTTGTGCAGACATTTTATTTGCCACATGTTGGTACTCTTGTGTTTTTAGTTTTTTTTGCGGCCATCTGGATCCCCCTGTAAAGTCTAAATTTTTTTTCCCCCCTATTCCAGTAAGTTACAATTTTCTTATTACCCACCCCTCCCCTTGTGGCATCATTGAAAGGAACGTTCAAAGTAGGGTGGACAATGAACTGCTACTTACCGCAGACTTATTTTTGAGATGTAAAAGCAAACTTGTAAAAAAAAAAAAAAATAAGTCATTGGGGAGCATCAAGGGTGTAAACATTTTCATGGGTTACTAGACTGCTGTGTATTATCGTCTTTTGGTTGAAACAAATTATGAAAAGTGACTAATAAAGAGTAAAAAAAAAAATAAAAAAAATTGGATTTTGAATATGATTTTGTACTTAACATGTAGGGGCCTGCGAAATTCAGTATGCTAGTTTAAAGTTTAAACATGTTCGCTTTCTTCCAGAAACAGCACCACTCAGTTTGGTTGTGGGTTTTGCAGCTCAGTTCCATTGAAGTAAATAGAGATGAATTGCAATACCACATACAACCTGGGGACTGTTTTTGCAAAATAGTAGTATTTCTTCTACTCCTTGATAACCCCCTTTTAAAGTAATGTTTAAAGGTCTATAATAGTGGATAGCACTCTGTTTTTCCTAATGCAGGGCTCCAAAACATCTGCACATGGTTAAATAACTAGACTGTGGCTACCCACAACCACTACTAGGAGCCTAATGGTCCTTTTACACTGAGTGATAATTTGGCCAATCGATCGTTTAACGATTTTGAGGCAATGATTTTGTTTTTATAATAATCAGTGTTTAGACCAAAAGATAAATCGTTTGAAAAATTGTTATTGCGATCGTTTTAAGATCGCTTAAGCCCATCTCACACACAGTGTGAATCTGTGAAAGACTGTTTACACAAAGCAATCTGGGATTTTTTCAGTGAATGACCAACGATGATTTGAGAACATGTTGAAAGACCAAGATGAACGATGTCTCGCTCGTCGCTTGATCGTTCGCTGTGTTTACATGAGCTGATTATCGCTCAATTGCGATCGTTATCATGAAAATTCAAACGATAATCGCTCCGTGTAAAAGGACCATTAGGGTGCCTTTACACAAAGATTTATCTGTGATTTTTGAAGCCAAAGCCAGGAATGAGTTTGAAAAGAGGAGAAATCTCAGTCCTTTCCTTTTCTCTGTTTATAGTCTGTTCCTGGGTTTGTATATCTGTCTGTGTAAAGGCACCCTAAGACCTTACTGTATAGACTGCAACGTATGAACTCTAAGCTCCCTATAGCTGTAACTGAAGGTAATTTTGAGCTCAGAGAAAATGTTGAGAATAGACTTTGATTTATTTAGGTCACATAATGATCAGTTGTGGCTATTCATTTTAAAATGAAGGGTTGCATCAAATAAAAGATCACATAACAGGATTCATAAAGGGATCTGTAGAGTTCCTTAAGCCCCTTTGCAGAAACTAATCCATATTGCTGGTCACATGACTGCAGTGACCATAACAGCTTTAACATTGTACATGTACAGGGGTTGTAGAGCATGGACAGCCAGGCTATTTGAGTAGAAAAGTAGCATTTCAGAACAGTGTGGATTTTATATAGCATTCAGAGACTGGAAAGCTGGGTGACTGTTCCTAATGTATGGAATGTTTGTATCCAGCATTGGACTTCACAAAAGAGAAGTTGGGCCTTTCACTTTTTTTTCCAGGTAATTCTTTACTTAAGTAATTTTAGGCTGTTCTATATTGACTGTACCCTAAAAGCATAGACACACTTATTGTGATATTTAGAAAACTGAATATGCAAATATGCTGTTTGTTACTGGAGTATACTGGCAGAAAATGGGATTTGAACGCAGTGAATAAACCCTTGGGCAAGGGCTTCAGTGGGATTTTCTGACATGCATTGGTCACCATACAACAGTGGTTTTTCTTAGGGAAGATAGTCATGACTAAGTTCGAGATGGTCACAACCCTAAAACAAAATGCACCAAAACTTGTGATATTTAAGGTTATCATGCATTTTATGCTAGAAACTAGTTGTGAACTACCAGGATTTCTGCTTCATTTGATGTGGATTTGAGGGTTTTTTTTTTTTTTTTTGCTTGTTTTTAAGTGATTATCCTGCTCAATACAATACACACAGAATACATCAGTAGGGTGTGGTTTGTAGGTACTGTATATTAAATGTGTATTTGGATGCAGAATACGCATGTATATACTTTGATAATCCAGAATAACCTACCAAATACAGTATCTTCATGCCTCACTAAAAGAATTATATTGATTTTTGCAGTTGTCCAGGAATAAAAATGGTTCATATATGCCTGGGGGTTGTGTTAAGGTTAGTAATACCTACCTGAGCCCCCCAGCTGTTCTACCAATGCTCCCAGTCCCCGCTTCTGTCAGTGTTTGCCAGTGGGGCACTTTTCGTGAGGATAACACAGAGTGCCCCCCTCTGCCACATACTGACTGAGGGTACCGCTGACAAATGGCAACTGCGAGAGTGTCAGTATGACTGTGGGGGCTCAAGTATTATTATTTATACACAACCCCCAGGTGTGTGTATGCGTGTGCCCCAAACAATGATACTGAGGTCCGGCTGTTACAAAACTAAAACTCCTATCTTGCATCTTTAGATATGCTGTGAGTTGTAGTTGTGCAAACGCTGTAGAGTGTATCTGTTTGGAACTACTTGGCAGTTGTAATTAGAGTCCTGAAAAATAAATTCCAGAGTAAAGGTATGTTCGCACAAAATTATATATATATATATTTATTTTAAGAACTAACACTGATTGTAATGAAATTACATTCTTTTCTGCAGCAGTGGCATTGAGTTCAATGCACAGCTGCCTGCTATGTTCAGATTCCCTATTTTAACGTCTGATCTTTAGAATGGCTGTTACAATAATGAACATTCCTATTATAATCAATAGCTGTTAACACAATGTAAAGTGTGCCGTACTTTACATTGTAGTCAATGGTTATTTGAATTGCAGGCACACCCAACGGTGCCTGCAATTCAGTTGTAAATAGATAATGTTCCTGCGGCCGATACAGCAGTATTGACTGCGGGATTATACTGAATGCTGTCCAGCAGTATAGCAACGGACGGTGTTATACTAAGTGTGAACATAGCCTAACCCTGTATGAGCCAGCCTTCCTGTGGCTCTCAACTCCCAGTATGATCTGACAATCTGAGACGCATCTTTGTAGCAGAGAACTGTAAAATTCGACCAGAAGCCTGAAAAAAAAAATTCAGGCCATTTTCCTGCGATTGTAATACAGACACATTTTGTAACCCCAGCTGCCCACTGAACCAAACTTTGATCACGAAGGGGGTGTTACGGGAATTGACGTTTGGTACTGTAAACCACAGGAGGTTTAGTTCTATCGGTGGCTGCACACTAAACTAGAATATCGGATGATTTGCCAGCTATTTCATTTGATTGATCCTGGGTGAAAGAAGTGAGTCGCCGTCTAAGGGTATGAGAAGCTAGTTATAACGGCGGTTCTATAACGTTTAGACTTGAAATGCCATATACATAGTGTTAGGAGTTAAACCACTGGTAACCCTGATATATTCCAAAGGGAACCTGTCATCAGTTTCATGGCCTGAACCATGCCCACCCATGAGCCCCCCATGTCTTCACCCCACCCACTGGCCCTTGCTAGATAAGGTATAGTGGGACATGAAGCAATGTGGGTGTCTATAACATTATCTATGACAAGCTGTCAGATGTATTGTATACTCCCATAGGTTGCAATAAAGCCAGACTCTCCATTATTGTGTGCCAGGGTCCCTTTTCAAAAGGCAACTGTAAGGGTTAATGATCAGCACCAGTCAACTATATAGTCTTCAATCCAGTTTTCCTATGATAGTAATGATTAACCATCCGATAGTACAGGCCGTCATCAGCCCTAGAGGACATGTGCACTGGCAGCCTAACTTTACACGGCTCAAGTCGCATAGCTAACGTCACAGGAAGGGCAAAGCTCAAGCAACATGTAACTTGCCAGCAGTTAAGATGGCTGCGATGGGCGGCTTAGTTTGCGGAATGAAGTGTACGCAAGGTGGGTGGGGCTATATTATTGGATTGGCAGCGCAAGTGTCAGCCTCTGTGTGATTTGCTGAGTGCACCGTGCTGTCATTAGACTAGGGGGCGGGGACGCTGGGGATTGGCTGAACGCCTGGTGGCTGTCAGTCGTTCTGCAAGCCGTGGAAATGGACGACCAGAGACCGGGTCCGGTCCTGGGACCCAACGGGGAGGGTGGGCCTGAACCGAACCGGCCCAATACCGGTTCACGGGGAGCAGCAGTGCGAGTGCTTAAGGTGGGCGTCTGTCATCGAATGTGATGTGTGTGATGGAGAGCAGTAGTGTGCTGGTGACAGGTTATGGCAATGGCCAGTGCTCATTGATCCCTCTATGGCTGGCATCTCATGCTCAGCCATGTATACGGATGTGTAATGTTTCTGCTCTATACTGTATACTCCATGTCTGTAGCAGGTATATGGCCCCTGTCTACAGGTGTATACAAGTGTCTATATTATCTCCGTATATAGCCTACTGTGTGTATGGTCCCTGTATACAGGCACAGCCATCTTCTATAGACTTTGCTATACAGGTGTCACCTATCCTCTAGGCCTCTAGCTGGAGCCTGTATACATTCCCTGTATACAGGTGTGTTCTCTTCTATATTCCCCTAGTATACACATATTCTTTTCTATATGCCTTTATGTCTGTTCTGTGTATACGGAGTCAACCTTCTTCTATAGACTTCAGTTTCTACATTGCCCTTGTATAAAGGTGTCTCCTTTTCTATAGGTTACTATTAGAGATGAGCGAACCTGGAGCATGCTCAAGTCCATCCGAACCCGAACGATCGGCATTTGATTAGCGGTGGCTGCTGACCTTGGATAAAGCCCTAAGGCTATGTGGAAAACATGGATATAGTCATTGGCTGTATCCATGTTTTCCAGACAACCTTAGAGCTTTATCCAAGTTCTGCAGCCACCGCTAATCAAATGCCGATCGTTCGGGTTCGGATGGACTCGTACCCGAACCCGGTTCGCTCATCTCTAGTTACTATGTCTATTCCTGTATACAAGTGTCCTCTCTTCTATAGACCTCTTTGTACTGTTTGTACGGTCCCTTTATACATGTGTATTCTCCTTCTTTAGACTTCTGTATCATTGTTTGCAGATTTCTCCCCTCCTATTGGCTTTTATGTCTATATTGTGTATACTTTCCCTCTATAGAGGTGTCTTCTCCTGTATAAGCTTTCATGTCTGGTTCCTCTATACAGGTTCATCCACTTTCTATAGGCTTCCTATCTTGTATACAGGTGTTTGCCCCTCTACAGACATCCATGCTTCTATAGGTGCTTCTTCCTCCGTGTCTACATTGCCCTGTATACTGTTATAATGTATCTTATTTGCAACAGATAACTTATTACCATGTGTAGCTCACACACCATTTTCAGGTAATGTGACCTAGGGACATACATTTTCGTCATGGGAGCTGCCCTATGTACAAGATTTTATAAATGCTCCAAACATAGAATTCATCATAAAGCTATGGAGCCGATCTTTGCCTTTACATACTCTAATCTTCTAATGTCCTGTTATTGTCTGATTATTAGCTGATCACAGTATAGAGGCTGCAGTTTAGTCTAGCTATACTTAAAGTGACTGTACCACCAGGCCCAGGCTGAAGCACTGGAGGCGGCGGGCCGACCCACCCTTCGTGGGAGGAAACCCCCGCCCCTCTATAATAGGGTTCTATTGATTCTAATGGAGTCACGTCATGGAGGGGCTGGGGTTTCTTCCCACTAATGGTGGGTCGGCCCACCTCCAGTGCTTCAGCCTGGGCCTGGTGGTACAGTCACTTTAAGTAGCTACCAGCGGTCATAAGTAGCCAGTGTCTGTTGGCATGATGGTGGGAAATTTGGGACGATGTGCAAGAAAACAGTTACTGTAATACTGCCTCCCTATGTACAAGGGAATAACTACTATAATATTGAGCCCCCACCCCAATATGTACAAGAAAATTATGATAATATTGTCCCACTATGTACAAGGAAATTTCTACTATAATACTGCTCCATATGTACAATGGAATAACTATAATAATACTGCTCCCTGTGTACAAAAAAATAACTGCTATAATACTACGGTAGTGTCTAAATCCCATACAGCAAAGGGACCTCACTGGGTGCGCGCACACAGCTCCCAGGCAAGCACCGCCCCGGCCGGATTTCATTGGCTGTTCCACTCCGGGCTTCCTATCAGTTAAAATCAGACCCTGCCGGACCCCCGACCCTAATCCGAGCGTTTAGGCTTAGGGTTGGGGGTCGGATTAGGGTTACGTCCCACTGATTCTCATGTCTAACCCTCCCCACAACCCCAACCCTAACCCTCCTGATTAGCACCAACCCCGAGGGTTAGGGTTGTTGTGTGGGAAGGGGATAGTTACATGATTTTAGTAACCCTAATCCGACCCCTAACCCTAATACTAAACGCTCGGATTAGGGTCGGGGGTCCGGCAGGGTCTGATTTTAACTGATAGGAAGCCCGGAGTGGAGCAGCCAATGAAATCCGGCCGGGGCGGGGCTTGCCTGGGAGCTGTGTGCGCGCACCCAGTGAGGTCCCTTTGCGGTATGGGATTTAGTCACTACCATAATACTACCCCCCATGTACAAGGGAATAACTATTATAATAATGCTCCTCCCCCATGTACAAGAGAATAACTACTATAATACTGCAACCTATGTAAAAGGGAATGTCTATCATAACAATGCCCTTCCTATGTACAAGGGAATAACTACAATAATACTGCCCCCCCCCCCATGTACAAGGGAATAACTATTATAATAATCCCCCCAATGTACAAAGGAATAATTGCTATAATATAATAATGCCCCCTATGTAACAGAAGATACTATATTAGTGCTATTCTATGGACATAGAGTTGCCCCCTGTGGAGGAAGTGTTTAAGGGTGGAAAGATATCAGCACCTTAATATATCATACAGAAGCAGTCTACTCTATAGCAGTGTAATGCAGCCAGTAGTAGGAATTGTTAGAAGTAAGAATAGATTTTCCTAAGCTGTGTTATACTAAAAGTACACTACTTTATGTGTACATTTGTGCGTGATCTTGTCCATTACTTTGGTTGGAGAAGGTAATTTTTTTTAATGATCTTTTTTTTCTACCAGAGAAACATGAAACGTAGCGGGAGTAAAAACTGCCTGAGTCAGAAGTGCTGTTTGGGATCACGAGAAAGAGAATGGCTGAGAGAAGACCCCAGCAGGGGATGTGTCTATGTCTATGGAACAGACCACACGTCCTCCATTTGTGACCTCCATGTGGTGCTCTGCACTGTGGACACAACAGCCTCTGAGATCCTGCTGAGTGAAGGGACAGAGAGCCTGTATGTACAGCTCAATGGAGACCTGGTCAGGTGAGGATACTGGTTACGAATGTAGTCAGCCCAAGGGGATGCTGTGGCTGCTTTATAATACCCTGCAGTGCACTACAGGCTGTTATAATGGCTGCCTCAGGATAGACCATCAGTATTGGATCGGCAGCGCCTGACTCCCGGTGATCAGCTATTCGTGCAAGCGCTGCAGCCTCCTCAGTGCAATTGCTATACTATCAGTAATGGTACTGCAATGTTGTCCCACTTGAATGAGAGGGTTTGAGAGTAAATCTTCAGGGACTTCAAACTAGGAAGACTTGTTGTTTAGTAGCTATATAGTGTAGTTGGCTATGCTATTTAATACAGACACAATTAGACTGCATACTTACCATGGGAGCCATTGTATGCCATGAAGCAGCATCTGTCTGAGGCATCTGTGTAAAGGTATATCTCTAACATGCATCCACCTGGCACAGCTCTGTGACCATTAACAGCGTCCAGGGCAAATATTGAAAGTCTCAGCTGGATTTTCTTGAGATTAGGTTGCACTTGGATAAAGATGTTTATTCGTTAGATTGGCAGTGTGTACAGAGGCTCATTATGCAATGATGAGGGAGGGGTGTGCCAAGGGAAAGGTTTTCACACTATTTTCACTATCATTTGAAATTGCTGATAGAAGGGAACAATAGATTGCATTTACTGTGCAACAAATGGGGTCTGCGTGTCTGCCTCCTAGATTTGATCCCTGTGGTGCAGCATAGACCCTGCAGTACCTCATGTGCCTGTGTATTGTTTTTTGGATTTCAGGAGGTTAGAACCTCAAGATCAACCTCTGCACATGATATACAAGTACTTGGCTGATCTGGGATTTCGGGACACTACTCGCATCCAGGAGGAAGCTGCACACTCTGATCTTAGCTGCATGATCCGATTTTATAATGGTAAGTTGCAATGTTAAAAGATCTGGTTCAGGGAAGAAACAGAGTGCTGCACCTCACACCTATGGCTGATACTAGTGCCGCTAGGCTAAATAAAAAACACATCAGAATTTTGTGTATGAATTGATCAAGCCACACTGCCCCATGTACCTCGTGCCGGTATCTGATACACATGGGTCCCTACACTAAGTCCACACCGTGCCAGTCAGTGGCCACCAACCCCGCTGGCGTGCACAGCCAGGGAACGGGGGCCATGGGACGGCCCTTCGACCCCCCATGCCACAGGACCAGACCCAAAAACACCACACCAGAACCCGGCCAGCACCGCCGGCGGAGAAGGTCGCCCCCAAGCAGCACAAGTCTGGATAAGGTATTACACTCACCATAGCTGCAGCGAACAGAATGGGAAAAAACAGGAGGGATTAAAACCATGTGCACTCAGGGGTGTCCTGCTAATTGCGGTCATGTGGGTCTCACCAGGAGGAGTGCAATACACGGAGAAAAGAGAGAAACAAAATGCGGTTCAGGGAAGAAACAGAGTGCTGCACCTCACACCTATGGCCGATACTAGTGCCGCTAGGCTAAATAAAAAACACATCAGAATTTTGTGTATGAATTGATCAAGCCATACTGCCCCATGTACCTCGTGCCGGTATCTGATACACATGACCGCAATTAGCAGGAGACACCTGAGTGCACATGGATTTAATCCCTCCTGTCTTTTCCCATTCTGTCTGCAGCAGCTATGGTGAGTGCAATACCTCATCCAGACTTGTGCTGTTTGGGGGCGACCTTCTCCGCCGGCGGTGCTGGCCGGGTTCTGGTGTGGTGTTTTTGGGTCTGGTCCTGTGGCATGGGGTCGCAGGGCCGTCCCATGGCCCCCGTTCCCTGGCTGTGCGTGCCTGCGGGGTTGGTGGCCACTGACTGGCACGGGGTGGACTTAGTGTAGGGACCCATGTGTATCAGATACCGGCACGAGGTACATGGGGCAGTATGGCTTGATCAATTCATACACAAAATTCTGATGTGTTTTTTATTTAGCCTAGGGGCACTAGTATCAGCCATAGGTGTGAGGTGCAGCACTCTGTTTCTTCCCTGAACCGCATTTTGTTTCTCTCTTTTCTCCGTGTTTTGCACTCCTCCTGGTGAGACCCACATGACCGCAATTAGCAGGAGACACCTGAGTGCACATGGTTTTAATCCCTCCTGTTTTTTCCCGTTCTGTTTGCTGCAGCTATGGTGAGTGTAATACCTTATCCAGACTTGTGCTGTTTGGGGGCGACCTTCTCCGCTGGCGGTGCTGGCCGGGTTCTGGTGTGGTGTTTTTGGGTCTGGTCCTGTGGCATGGGGGTCGCAGGGCCGTCCCATGGCCCCCGTTCCCTGGGTGTGCGTGCCTGCGGGGTTGGTGGCCACTGACTGGCACAGTGTGGACTTAGTGTAGGGACCCATGTGTATCAGATACCTGCACGATGGTACATGGGGCAGTGTGGCTTGATCAATTCATACACAAAATTCTGATGTGTTTTTTTATTTAGCCTAGGGGCACTAGTATCAGCCATAGGTGTGAGGTGCAGCACTCTGTTTCTTCCCTGAACCGAATGTTAAAAGATCTGTTTGTAAAGATAACTTAAACCATACTATCCATATCCAGTCTTAAATTAAGGGACCTACTACATGTATATCTGCCATTACAATTGACTCAGGGGCTGTCACCCAGCTTTCCCTGGCTCCTGAACATCTTCTCTGTTTTGCCTTTTAAATACTTGTGTCTAACTATCCAAATGTAGAAGGAGTAATAGCTGGTGTTGGGCACATCTACTCTGCACGAGATAAACAGGAAAGCACCAACCCATCCAAACATACACACGAAAGCAAGACACAGTGTGGACAGAGGGTCTTGGGGAGTATATTTACTCTACAATCAGACAAAGAAGACTCTCTGTCTACACTGCCATTTGCTTTCATGTGTATGTTTCATTAGCAGTGCTAACAGTGTGAATGAAGAACAAGTAGATCTCTTGGTCTACCAGAAACCATTTACTACCCCCAGTCCCCTATGACTGGCGGCAATACAGGAGAAACAATGTAGCAGTTCAGGTTTATGTTACTTTTTAAAAATGGGTTAAAGTTTAAAGTGCTATAAATGTGCACTTAGGCTGACTCTTAACGTTATTGGAAGTTTTCAACATCCAATCAGATATCAGCATTCTCTCAATTCCAAATCTCAGAGAGGAGGGTTAAGGCAAATGGCCTTTGGGTTATTTTTATATAATATTAGGCAAGTAAGATTTTCAAGCTATACGGGGCCCTTGACTGGTTTAGAGCAGAATCCATTTCACATATTTCCAAGTATTGTATACATTCCTGCTTTCTAGAAGCCAGACCTCTTCTAATTTTCTATCTACAGGCGTATATGAGGTGTTTTTTTTGCACAGTGATCTGTACTTTTTGTTAGTCCCACATGCAGGAAGTTGTGACTTTTTGATCACTTTTTATTCCATTTAATCTGTAATGTGATTTGATTTGACCAAAAATCAGCAATTTTGGACGTTACAATTTTTTTTTCATGTTTATACCTTTGATGGGATCAAAATGCTATCACTGAATAGTACAGACAATTTCACTACCAAATATGTCTATATTTATTTTTATTTACATTTTTTTTATTTCACATTTACTTAAAAAAAAAATAAATAAAACACCCTGGTGTTTCCCTTTTTAGGTCCCAAAGCTCGCAACAGAGTGAGGACCTGAGGGACTACGTATCAGGGTGGTTTGGTGCTCTCCCCACTAGGAGGCACCCCTTGGCAATGGGCTTCCTTCTCTGGAGAGAGGGATATCTGGCTAATCCTGTGTTTTGAGACTCGTAACTGAGGCTCCACGGACCCCTTTTTTGCATATATATATATATATATATATATATATATATAATTCTCCCCCCCCCCCCCCCCCTACAATTTTTCTTTACACCCCCAGGGGGTTATGGTGGTTATTATAATTACACATTAGGTTGCTTATACGGATCAATGCTATGCTGCTGCATAACATAGATCAGTTAGATCTGGGCTCTGCTGGTTAAGTCTGCATCAGGTGGACTTTATCAGGTACAAATCTATGGCTGCTTCAGAGGCCTAGTAATCCAGTAGTCATATGAGTCTCCGGTAATTGCAGTGCAGAGGGGCTGATTGGACCCCGGATGGCGGGTCAGTGAGGAATTAAAATGGCATGATTGCTATTGATTATGGCATTAAACGGTTAAATGATTGACATGGTACAACTGCAGCTTAGTCATTTACTGTAACTTCTATGAATTCTGGCTGCTTCCCCCCCCCCCCCCCCCCCCCCGACACACAACTATCTGTACAAAATAGATATTGTTTATGATTAGGCCTAGAGGTCAGAGTGAAAACTACAATATTTCTGAATTTAATAATGTAGGTAGGAAAAAACATCACTAAAATTAAAAAGAAATATGTGTAACTTAACAACTTGATTTAAACCATAGTTAATTTTCTGATGACACATTGAGGGAGATTTATCAAACATGGTGTAAAGGGAAACTGGCTCAGTCGCCCCTAGTAACCAATCAGATTCCACCTTTCATTTTCCAAAGAGTTTGTGAGGAATGAAAAGTGGAATCTGGTTGCTAGGGGTAAATCTCCCCCATTGATTGTAAAATGCAGTAGAATAACATTTTCTGGACATCAGCTCCATTGGTTTGCAAAAGCAGAAAGAAGCTGCAAAGAACATCTCTTTGGAGGAGCCAGCACATGTGACAGTCATTCCTTTTGGTTTGTTCTGTAGTGGTGCTGCTGGGGAATTGTACATGTGTTTCTAGGTTCCCTCCTAGACAGCAGCTGACCCTGGGGTACCCCATTACTAATAACGTTATAAGCGGAGATCTACGATAAATTATAGTGGAGCAAAGCTGTACGATTCCAATATGAATCAATGGCAAGAAGACGTATACTGTATTCATTTGTCTGTTAAGGCAATGTTATAATAAACCAGTGGGTTCTGTTAATGTTTTATTTTCTTTATATCTTTTAGAGAAACCAAGTTCTTTAGAGCAGCTTGACCGGATTCTGCTCTCAGGGGTTTATAGCGTGCGCAAGGGCAAAACCCAGCTGCACAAGTGGGCAGAGAGGATGGTGGTTCTGTGCGGTACCTGCCTAATTGTATCATCTGTGAAGGACTGTCAGACAGGAAAGATGCACATTCTGCCCCTTGTGGGTGGCAAGGTGAGGCATCGGGGATCATCATGGCTTCCTTAGTTCTTGGACTGCCAAGTTTGCGACACACTTTATGATGCAGTCACCTCTGTACACAGTCCTGAGGGAACAGTAAAGGTGTGACAGAATAAGGAAATATTGCTTGCTACATTGAGTGTCCTTTCTAACAATTAACCTTATATTGGATACCGGGTTTATGCATGTCCTTATAACTATCTCTATGTAACATTCTGTGCTGTATAGAAATATTTTTTTAGAAAACCTTTTTCTGTGAGCCTTTCATACAGAATGATGGGAAGGCATTTGTTGGAGTGTATAGCAGTTTATAGCCATCTCACACCTATGTGTGACCAAAAAGGGGTTCATTGTAGGCTTAGGAAGCTTGTTGCCTATACAGACAAAAGTTCTCTAGGTGATAGTGAACAGAGGTTTGCAGAATTAAATAATTATTTAATGAAAAAATATTCCCTTCTCTCTCCAGACGACAAATGATGTATTCTCCCTTCCTAAAGCGTAGCAAAGAGGCATACTATTCTCCATACTGATGCCGTATACACGCGACCCTGTTCCATCTGGTCTGTCTGCTGGCGGCATTTCCTAAACAGGCCCTTGTGAATAAAGAGCATCATAGTGAATTATGATTCAGTGAGCTTTTTAGAGGCCAATTGCTACTGTACCAAAATAATTCAGCATAGTGCAAGGAATCTCATTCAAAGGGACATGTTCAGTTTATAAAATGAGGCCAGCATGCAGACCTTCTTTCTAGTACCTGTCATTGTGGAAAACACAAGCACCAGTGGGTATTGGCTGTTGCCACTAGGAGGCGACACTCTCTTCATGGACGATCATGAGCATGCAGCCTAAATGAGCTACGGCAGTTTAACTGAGTAGTCTGACAAGTAGCAGACCTTTTATAACGTGAACTGTAGTCCTTTGATTAGGTCAAATAATATCTTTTTTTCCTTCATCTTCAGATAGAGGAGGTGAAGCGGAGGCCGCACTGCCTGGCCTTCTGTTCTGCTGAACCACAAGCTCCTACCTATTACGTCAGCTTTGATTCTGCAGCAGAGTATCAGAGATGGGTGCGCCAGGCGACCAAAGTAAGCAAATATTAAGGCTTTTTACACCAGTACTTGGCTTTGTTCATACTGTTTTTAATGTATTATTTGAGCAAAAATTGCCGGATGTATTGTATGTATACAGTGACTTCACAAACATAATAATAGCGATGGCTATGAATTCATTGAATAGCGATGAATTCTTTTGAGTATTTTGGGGTTATAATGAATACATTTTGAAAAAAATACCTTATGTATGTAAATGGGGATCAGTTGCAGCACCAGCCATAGCCCATGTAAAAGAGTATTCTCTTAAGGAAATTGGATAACATTTTTTAAGTGACTGTACCACCAGGCCCAGGCTGAAGCACTGGAGGCAGGCCAACCCACCCCCAGTGGGAAGAAATCCCAGCCCCTCCATGACGTGACTCCATTAGAATCAATGGAACCCTATCATGGAGGGGCTGGGGTTTCCTCCCACTAAGGGTGGGTCGGCCCGCCTTCAGTGCTTCAGCCTGGGCCTGGTGGTCCAGTCACTTTAAAAGAGTACCTGTAAAAAAAAACAAAAAAACTTTTGCTGTCAGAGAGACTTATCAACAGTTTTTTTTATCCACCCTGATTAGAGATGAGCGAACCTCTAGTCGATCCGAACCCGAACTTTCGGCATTTGATTAGCGGTGGCTGCTGAACTTGGATAAAGCCCTAAGGCTATGTGGAAATCATGGATATAGTCATTGGCTGTATCCATGTTTTCCAGACAACCTTACAGCTTTATCCAAGTTCAGCAGCCCCCGCTAATCAAATGCCGAACGTTCGGGTTCGAAACAACTCGAACCCGAACCCGGTTCACTCATCTCTAGTCCTGATCTCAATGTTCACACTGCAACTGATCAAAAGAATGAGCCAGGAGAAGTACAGACGCAGCATTAACTCCCGACTCTGTTACTATTACTTTTCAGAAAGTGAATATAAGAAAGTCTTTAATAGGTTTTACTAGGCAAAATAGCTTCCTTGTTCACTTTTAAGGCTGTTTTCCATTCTCCCCCATCATCTCTTATCTGTTCATCATAAAAAGGCCTTCTACATCACAAAGAAGCAAAGTGAAGGCTGGTTTGCACTGCCCATTATGGTTTATAGAGGGGGGGAGTGCGCAGGAAGAGCTGAGAAACAGCTTGTGCAATGAGCGGACCTTGTGGCCACAGAAAACACTGGATTTACATGTTAGACTGCTCAGTGCTGGTTTGGAAACGTCTGAAGATTTGCCTTAGTGAAGTAGGATTGCAAAAAGCAGCACAGAGGCTAGTCTGTATCTGCAGCTGAGCATAGAAAAAAGCAGTCAGTTTGCTGGATGGTAAGAAGGGGGAGAAATGGCATTTATAAATGATATAATGGCCAGATATAATCCTGCTCCCCATATACATACACTGGAGAGTGCATCCTGAAAAGTCACCTGAAATTATAATTACACTTGAAGTCTTTCTAATCAAAATAATCTAGCAAGACTGTTAAGACCTATAGTATCAGTGGCATCAAAGAAGTCATTGGTTTCTTGAATTTTAATTGGAATGTTTAAGGATATCTGTTAATGTGAAAATGTTAAAAATATGTAGGTAACATGTGGTGATCACTGCAAGTTCTGGAAATTTTTCTTTTACGCAAAGTACACCAAAGTAGCCTTCAGGCTACGAACATTTAAGATGCTCCACCTATTATAAGCACAGCCTTGCCTGTACCCCCTGCGGTATATACCTTATGTTCTCCATTGCTTTATATGTGTTATTTCATTGTAGGTTGTATCTCAAAGACTGAGCACTGTAGATCTCTCATGTCAAAGCCTGGAGGAGATTCCTGAGCACCTGTTCTACTGTCAGGACATCACTAACCTTAATCTCCGTCACAACTTTCTGCAGCTGCATAGTGCAGCCGGGGTGATCAGCCTTTGCAGGTTTGTCCAGGTTTCCTTATAGTACATGATGCAATCATAGCTGGTCAAGTCATGGAGATGATTGATGTTTGCCCTGTTCTTTGTGTCTCTCTCTCAAGGTTTTCACAGCTGAAAGTTCTGAACCTGTCACAAAACAAGCTAGGAGATTTCCCCCTCCAGTTATGTGAGATAACCACTCTCACAGAGCTTAATGTGTCATGTAATGGACTGACATATTTACCACCCCAAGTTGGGCAGATGCTCAGGTCAGTTATGGACTAGTGCTAAAAAGCTGCTTTCATGTACATTATTGGAATTTGCTAGAATATGCTATAACATTCTAATCTGTGGGGTTCTGGCCCTGGGGAGTCTCACTGAGGTGGAGAAAAAAGGCACTGAAGACTGAAGCTGTTTTCCTGAACCAAGGTGCTTGTGGCCACCCACGGCGTTGCTGTGCTGAGAGGAAGCCAAAGCCCCTTCATTTCAAGAGTTAAATTTTGATAAAGTGAAGGCATTGGATCCCCATGTTTGCTAGTCAGAGTCTTAAAGTGGACCTGTCAGCAGATAGAGCAGTAAATAGTCCTTATGAGAAGCTCTATCTAACCACGAGCTTACATTTAGTCCTCTTTAGCTGCTTACAGGTTTGCTTAAAGACTCTGACTGGCAAACACTTATTGCTACCACTGATCTCAGGGAGACCAGCCAAAGATAACACTGCCTGTAGGTTAAAGTGCTCAATACAGTGAAATCCTAGGTGCATTGCTCCCTGGGAAACATGAATATGCAAAAAAGAGAGTCTAAAGGCCCTATTCCACGGAACGATTATCGTCCGTATTCTGCCGATATCGGCCGCTACGGACGATAATCGTCCCGTGGAATAGAGTGCAATGATCAGCCGACATCGTTCATGTATAGCTGATATAGCAGCGATCTGCTGCCGTTGCTCCGTTGAATAGGAGCGTCGGCAGCAAACGCTGCTATATCCTTTGGGCTGCCCAGACGATCAGCGATCACCCGGGCAGACCCCCCATCCCCCCGCGGCTCCCCGCCGCCCCCTCCCGCACTCACGGGGAACGAGGAGCAAACGAGCGCTGAGAGCTGAGAACTGTATACATGACTGTATTTGTTTTATGTGATAAAAATCCACTCATGTATTGTTAAGCTGCATTTTATATTTTAAAATAGCCTCACCCATGACAAAAGTAGGTTTTTGTTTTTGTTTTTAGACTTTTCCCATTGGTTGCAATTATCTTTTCTATTCCCTCTGTTTGCAGCCTGCAGACATTAAACCTTGATGGCAATTGCTTGACCACATTACCAGAGGAGCTTGGATATCTGCAGCAGCTCTCCTGTTTGGGTCTCTCTTTCAATGATTTAAGTAGTATACCTTCTGTGTTTGAAAAACTTTGTTTGGTGGACAAATTGTGCTTGGCTGGGAACCGAGTGGAGTCTTTAAGCCTTCAGACTTTAAGCAACATGGCACATTTGAAGAACATAGACTTGAGGTAAGTAGAAGGAGTGGATGAGGGTGCTGTTAGGTATTGCCCAGCATATCACGGAATAATATATTTCCACCACCATAGGATGAACCATCTTACACAAGTCATGGGCACCTTGGACGCAATAGACAACATCACTCACTTTGATGTGCGCGATAACCAGCTGATGGCCCTGGACCTTAGATGCTTGGGGAACCTAGAGCAACTGCACTGCGAACGCAACCAGCTGAAGGAGTTGACTCTTTGTGGCTTCTCTCTGAGAGCAGTTTATGCCGCTTCAAACCGTACGTTGCTGCCTCCACAGTCACCTCACTTTTGTGCTATGTTCTTCACTCGTCTAAAGGCCCTATTCCACCAACAGATCTGACGACAGATTATCTGCCAAAGATTTGAAGCCAAACCCAGGAGTGGATTTGAAAAGAGGAGAAATCCAGTCATTTCTTTATGACCTGTTCTCTGATTATAGTCTGTTCCTGGGTTTGGCTTCAAATCTTTGGCAGATAATCTGTCGTCAGATCTGTTGGTGGAATAGGGCCTTTAGGGTCTATTTACACAGAAAGATTATCTGACAGATTATCTGCCAAAGATTTGAAGCCAAAGACAGGAACAGACTATAAACAGAGATCAAGTCATAAAGGAAAGCCTGAGATTTCTCCTCTTATCAAATCCATTCCTGGCTTTGGCTTCAAATCTTTGGCAGATAATCTGTCAGATAATCTTTCTGTGTAAATGGACCCTTACATTGCATCCTTGTTTTCTTTTTTGTAGGGTTGACTGCTGTGAATGTATACTTAGCTCCCGCCCAGCTGGTTTCTTTAGACTTTTCCAGGTAAGTGTACGGGTATTCTAGCTCTGGCATAGGCTATGCATGGATTTTGCTAGCATTGCAACATGGGGGCTAATATCAAATCCTATACATTTTACCTGTGCTTGTATACTATTTCCTTAACATTTTAAAAACTGTACCCCCGTAAAGAATGTTAGTTAAAGCAAACTGTGTGCTTTGTGCTTTCCATAAGGAACTGCTTAACATCAGTACCAGATTGGATTTGTGAAGCCAAGAAACTGGAAGCTTTAGATCTTAGCTGGAATCTATTGACAGAGTTACCATTAAGGTAAAAGATGGAAATTTACCATATTGTACACTACAATTGGAGCTTCTGTTGTTAATTATTCGTCTTTTCCTATAGAGTAATGGGGTGTCCCAAGCTAAGGAAACTGTTCCTTGGACATAACCAGTTGAAGAATCTGCCGTGCCCTACTGACTGCATCCCTCTTGAAAGTCTAGATGTCCAGCACAATCTACTGAGACACCTTCCTGACTTCTTCTTCTCTGTAGCTTTAAAGTGAGTGTCAACACAGAAGCTACTGCTGTGTCCCTTGCTTCTTAATTACTACTGACCTGGCAACTTTTCCAGCCGTTTGCGGATTTGTCATGTCCTGCTCTCCTTACACGTGTATTGTGCATAATACATTATACAGGGGGTATATGTCCTACACCCCAACGCCTTCCCCCTGTTAACTAACAATCCTTAAAAAGAGGTTGTACAGAACTAAGCTTTCCTTTCCGAAGCATTTAACACCATAGGCTGTGCTTGGTATTGCAGCTAATCTCTGTTCAAGTACAGGGGACTGTGCTGCATTACTATATACAGCCCGTGGGTAAGTGTGTCATTGGAAGAAAGCAGGCATGTTTTTTTCTATGTGTTTTTAATCCTGTACACCCACTTTAATGCTGATCTATATATTGTGATCCTTTAGTCTCAGGTTTCTTAACGCATCAGCAAATGCACTAGAGTCTCTGCCATCGATGTGTAGTGGAGAGGAGAATGGAACTAGGCTGCAGGTCCTCTACTTAACCAACAACCAACTGACTGATCAGTATGTCCCATTCCTGACCATACACCTGAACCTCAGGGTCCTGCATATGGCATATAACCAACTGGAAACCTTTCCAGCCAGGTAACACCGTCAGAGAAGCAGAGCGTGCTTTGTACTACCAGAATAATGTCTACTAGATTAACAACATGGACTTTTGTCTTGCAGCAAACTGAACAAACTGGAGCATTTGGAGGAGTTGAATCTAAGTGGAAACCGCCTGAAGTCCATTCCCAGCACTGTATCCAACCTCAAACATCTGCACACACTCATCGCTCACTCCAACTGCATCAGCGTGTTTCCTGAGATTTTCCATCTGCCGCATATCCAGGTCTCATCCCCCACCTAAAACCTACACAATCAGACCTTTCCTAACTCTCCACTCGAGCTCTGATCCCCTATTATCTCTCCTCTTCCCCCCTCTCTTACCCCTGCAGGCTGTGCTACAGCTGTAGAGTTGTGTACATGGTGTCATCTCATTGTCACTGACTCGGCCTCTGGCATGAGATGTTGCTGCTCTTTGTTCCTGCAGCTGGTTGACTTGAGCTGTAACAGTCTGATGGAAATCCCGGCGCCTGATACCCTGCCACCTGCCCTACAAGAGCTGGATTTGAAGGGGAACAGTGACCTGGTCCTGGATCATCAACTCCATGACATCTTCAGGTATTGTACAAGTATCCCCTGCATTCTACACTATGCCCTATCTTGAATTATGATGTCAGGACCAGAAATGAGCAGAACAGCTTACACCAGTTCATAGATTACAGTGGGACTAATCAAAATGCAAAAGCCTAAGACTGCACTGCTGAGATATTGTAATAAAATGTCTCCTGATTTTTCTTTGGTGCAGTGTTGTCACAGAATCGGGTGTATTGGTCCAAATGCATAAATATCTACATCACACATGGCTTGAATAGTGGCTGTTAAAGGAGAAGTCGGGCGAAAATTTTTATTGAAGTATTGTATTGCTCCCCCAAAAGTGCCCTGTGTCCCTCAGTGTCCCCCTGCCATCATCCTCTCCAGCAGCCACAGCCCGCACAGCTCTGCTGGGAGTCGAGTCGTGACATCACCATTTTATCCAGGAAGTGAAGCCAGACTCCTTCTTTAAAGAGTCACTGTCTTTAAGAAATGTTTTGCAGATATTAATAGTCCAGGCGATTTTAAGAAACTTTGTAACTGGGTTTATTAGGCAAATATGCCATTATCTGCATTTAAAAAGACTTTTCCCAGGTCCCCCCTCCCTCCTTTCTGTCATCCACTGCTCATTATCAGGAAATCTGATTAGTTGGATCCTGTCTGTGCTATAGAGAGTGGAGGGGGAGGAGGAAGGAGGGGGAGATTAGTTGTTAGCAGAGAACAAAGGATTACACCACAGGGAGCCCCTAAAAGCCCCTATTCCGAGGTCAGTGGTGACATCAGAGGAGAGAGCCTGGTGATGTAGCTGTAAGTTAACTCTTTGTCCTGTTTTGGTGCCTCATCTCTGACCTCTCCATAGAGAACAATGAAGACAGGGGGAGAGCTTCAAACTGCTTTTTCATTATAAAAATGCATTTTTCGGCTAATAAACCCAATTACAAAGTTTCTTAAAATCGTCTGTTCTATTGATTTTTGCAAAAAAAAATTTTTTAAGACAGTGACACTTGGACATGGGTGCACACTGCCTTTTGGATTCTCTCTAAATCTACATTAAAATACCACACCTATTAGAAGTAAGGAACTGGGTTGTCCTTAAAATCTCAGTAGTGCAGACTTTTGTGTAACTTCAAGTAATATCTCAGCATTGGCAAAAAAAATATATTAGAAGAAACACACTTTCTTTTTACTGGATAATGCTTGTATAAATCAGGAATAGGAAAAAGGTATTCCGATGTATTATTGCTGTTAAGGTGGGCCTATTTCATCTAAAGGATTTAGTGTAATCTGTTAGTGACTGTGATGTACAGTTTTTGCTCCACGGTAAATACTGGCATACCTTTTTGTCAGTATCCTGTGGTATACTATTGACTTACAGCAAAATTGATGTGTGAGTGGGGGCCACTTTATTCTAAACTACATTGACTTCCATTCTCATTATAAAAAAAATGACACTGAACCAAAAGGTGTGATATTTATGGCTCCTTACCTAATAATAAGCTGTCCTCCCCAGTGTATATATTTCATGTTTAAAGTGACTCTGCCCCCCCCCCTTTGTGCATTCTGACTTCCCTACACAGGTGTAAAAGGTAAATTTAGCAGTTTTCATACCTTATTTTATATCATACATCATGGTGCTTGTTCAAGTAAAAAATGATCTTTTATCAACTGCAGGTTATGCTGAGTGGGTGGGGCTTCATGGCAACAGCGCCACTGTTGACCGCACCACCGTTGGTCACGCCCCTCCATAATGTCATAGGCACATATGGTATAGTTGTAGAAGACGGCACTCTGTTGAGATGATGGTGCTCGTGGTAGGACTCGTCCCGAAAACAGTAGAAGAATAAATCCCGGCACACATCTGGTAGAGTTCTGCTTAATTTATTTGCATAACAGGTGCAGTATATACAGACCTTACCCCCTTGAGGGCGGCCCATACCACTGGCAATGACTTCAAGGAGGGCAGGGCCAACTGTGGAGTTGTAGGCGAGGCTAACTGGCACTGTTGCCGTGAAGCTCTGCCTCCTTAGCACAATCTGCAGTTGATAAAATATCGCTTTTTACTTGAACAAGAACCATAATGTATGATATAAAATAAGGTATGAAAACTGCTAAATTTACCTTTACACCTGTGTAGCTGAGTCAGAATACCAAAAGGGGGTGACAGTGTAACTTTAACCCTGTGTCAAATATGTTCTTGCATTACTTACCCTTCTTGCATTACTTACCCTTCTTGCATCCTCCTATAGTCACATTCCCATCCTGAAAATCGAAAGCAAGCCTCTGCCTAACTCAGACCTGACTGTGCCATCTCTTCCTTGGAATCATGGTTTATCGGAGATGTCTGGGCAGAGAAACAAGTAAGTATTGTTCTTGGGTATGATTGGTGGGTGTTACATATATAGCTGAAGTAATGTTTTTTTCCTCTTTTTGCCCATACTGCAGGCTCTGTGTATCTTCATTGGCTGTCAGTGACTTTGCAGAAGGGGTGGAGGCTCTGTATGGAATGTTTGATGGCGACAAGAATGAAGAGGTCCCACGTTTACTGCAGTGCACAATGGGAGATGTGCTTCTCGAAGAAGTGCAGCAGTCAAACTGTGATAGGATGTTCATGTGCCACACATTTCTAGTGACTCACAGGTCTCTACCCTCTCAAAATATTAGCTAACTAATCTACACTTGTGCAACTTGTCCTCTTTGCTATACAAAAGCAGATGATACTCCGGTCAAGCAGATCATCTATAGACCTCTCTATATGATAGAACAAAACTGCAGTGTGTTATGCCATTGCTCAGTTTATTAAAATAGTTCCTTCTTTTATCTATTTTCTCCTTCCATTAGGAAGTTAGGGACTGCAGGTCAGAAACTCGGCTCTTCTGCCCTCTTATGCTACATTGGACATAGTGCCCCTGAACACAGCAACAGCTTCTCATTGACGGTAGCCAATGTGGGCACATGCCAGGCCGTGTTGTGTCGAAATGGTCAGCCACTGGTTTTATCCCGCATGTTTAGCATCGAGCACTGCTCGGAAGATCTTCTGAGGATAAAGGCACAGAAGGCGATTATCACAGAAGTAAGGCATCATTTCTCTCTCTATAAATCCTGTTTCTTCTTGAAGGTATATAAGGTGTTAGTTATCCTTAGATGCCAAGAAACACATTTTCAGGAGAAACTAAACCGCATACTGCTAAGTTTACAATGACTTCTCTCTCTTAGTAATACTCTCATTTTGTTTTGCAGGATAATAAAGTGAATGGAGTAACCTGCTGCACACGTATGCTTGGCTGCACATATCTACACCCATGGGTGCTTCCAGAACCTCATATCACAAAGTTACCACTTACTGTACAGGATGAGCTGCTAATTCTTGGGAACAAAGCATTGTGGGAGTATGTTCCAGTAGCAGAAGCTGTGCAGACCATTCGTCACTTGCCAGACCCACTTTCGGCTGCAAAGCGGCTCTGCACTTTAGCACAAAGCTATGGTTGCCTGGACAATGTTGCTGCTTTAGTGGTCTGTCTTAATATTGGAGAGGATACATGTACTTGTGAAATGCATACTCTGACATTACCCAGTCCATCTGGCTTAACTGCCACAGCTGCCACAAAGGAATCTCCAGACTCAGTGACTCCATCATCCAGTAGCGGCATTGCCTCAGAGTTCAGCAGTGAGATGTCAGTATCTGAGGTGAGCAGTGAAGTTGGCTCCACTGCCTCTGATGAACATGCTGTGGCTGGAGTAGATGGAGGCCTTATCCTTAGGCCTGAGCGGAGATGCAGCCTCCATCCAGTTCCTTCAGCCAGCACTTTTCAACGGCAGCCATCTTGTGCCACTTTCTCCAGCAACCAGTCGGAGAATGGCCTGGACAGTGATGATGACCTACAGGCTGAGGGTCTGAATATTGGAAGCAGGGTTGAAGTAGAGGTGGATATTCATTGTAGTAGGCAGCACTCTCCAGAACCTTCTCCATTGGCAATGTTTCAGGACCTGGAAGAGGATTGTGGTGGAATTTCAGTGCAGATCCTACAGCAAAACACTATCAATCACAACCTGACATCAAGTCAAGAGAAGGATGATCTGCCATCCTCCTCCTCCGGGCCTGGTCTTTATAAGAAGAAACACTCAAATGGGTCTGTAGTGCCACTGGAAGAGATCCTTAATCTCATTGAGGTTGCCTCTGAGGCTCCCAAGAAAAAAACTGGCTACTTCTCTGCACCTTCACAGCTGGAACCTGAGGATCACTTTGTAGTTCCCCCGCATTTGGAAAACGAGGTTCGGCAACAGTTAAATGACTTAGAATCTGGAAACGAAGATAGATCCAATGCTCTTGAAGAATTTGACACTGCTTTGTGACCTTGGAAGCCCAAAAACCTTGGGTTAGGGAAGGGGGGAGTAATCACATCAACTCCTGGTCCCAAAATTGCACATTTTACAATTTTTTCACTCCTTATATCATGTAATGCCATTCACAGCATACCTCTTTTACTCCCCCCATCGAAAGCCAAATGTTTTTTGTTTTAAATAATTTATTAATGAATTTTCAACTCCTGTTTGTTGAGCCAATGAACAAATGTGAATTTATTCCAAATATTTATATTTTTTACCACTATTGAAGGTACAACACACTTATCTAGGGCTTGAGCCAATGGAGGTACTCAAACGTGACCATCTCAGTTGCATCAAAATTTATGGGAGGATATTAGGAATGATTGTAATGGAGCAGGTCTGTTTGCTTTGGGAAGAAGCAGCAGGCACTGGGTATTGTTTACCCTTGCAGTATATGGACCAGTGACTGTATGGATTGCTGATAACTATTTTAATAACCTCTAAGTATGCTGAGGAGAAAACCCATACTGATGAGTCCTAATACAGACCTGCCACGTTGGAGCATTGGCTAACCAATGTCATTATCTTACTACCCTGTGGGTAAATGTCATACCCAGAAGCCAATGTCCCAGACATGGAGTAGCTATTAGAATAATCCTAAACAGTCATTGTGCAATGACTGGTGCACTTTGCAGACATTAATAAGCATAGAATGAAGGATGTTTGTGGGAATGTTATGGTCATTTTTACTGAGCCGTTCTTGATCAAAGTCGAGCAGCTTATGATACATGTTAGCACTTTTAGTTGAATGGGACTTTTTAGTACCTTGTAAAGTGACTTGCATCTGGGTCAGCAGAGAGAATCTAGAGGAGCACACTCAGTTTGTATGTAGACCAAGAACGAGGACTTGTACATTCCCATTAGGTACTTAACACTAAGTTTGATTATATGGTAATTGGTTGAGACATATGAATTTCTGCTATACAAGTACAATTTATATTGTTGGGGGAGGGACTGGTTTTTTTTTTTTTTGACTACTAAATGATCAAATAATCCTACTGTAGGGTCAAAATCTTGAGCTGGGTGAACATCCCCAGTCATCCAGTTTTATGACCAGTGGACATGAGCCAATTTGTTTTTATATGCACTTTGAACTTGGGTCATGGTACCTGGAAGGGAGCAGAGACTCCGCCTGATGCAACTAAAGTAACTGTTGAGATCCTGTGGCCTGGACCACGTCTGATATTGCTAGAAATCTGTCCAATTTGCACTAAATGCTTTATAAATGTTGCTGTGTGACACTGCAGATTGCATTGCTTTCCCCGGTTGGTGGCCTCCTTACGTCTGAAGTTCAGCTTTACAGGCAGACATTTGGTCGTGAATGAACCAATATGATTCAAATATGGCAAGGAACCCTGGAACGGACTGGACTGGACCTCGTTTCTCATGATGCTTTGCAAGCTCAGGGCTGTGGCGTCCATCATCCCTACTAGTGTCATTCTTTGTTCTGATCAATGCTGTGTTGCAACAAGAAATTGTCGCGTATCGGGAAGTGAAGTATTGTCTTAATGTTTTCATTTTTCCCCCAGCTACCCGGAAAGATGGGTTTCTATTGAGAGAGGGGTTCAACTTTGATATGGTTGATGCTTTGTTAGAAATCATTGACATTACTGATTTAGGCTATGTTCACACAATGTATATTTTTGTAAAACCACGGCCATACGTTACATTGCTGTCTATGGGATTCCGGCCGGATATTATACGCTCCGGCTGGGATCCCTAGTATGTCAAGTTTTCTGTGGCTGCTATTCATTGAATAGCGGCCTCAGAAAAGAGTCAGTGCACACTATGGAGTGAGCACCTCCAGCCGCAGGATCCATAGTGTGCAGTGGAGAGTTCTGATGCGGGCACGCACGGATGCGCTTGCATCAGAACTCTGCGGCTGCAAAGATCATCTGGCTGAGATGATCTTTTCAGAGACCTGCCGTTCCGTCACCCGGCTGGGTCACGGAGCGGCCGGTCCAATATGTAGTCTGCACATGTCTTCAATAGTAATGTCTTTGAGGCAAGAGTAACTTTGTACCTCACTCCTGAAGAATCTACAATGATTTAAAGATCGCTGTTTTTCTGTGACAGTGTTGGGGACACCACTTGTTTACTAAAATGTGAACTATCCAGAAATATCAGTGCTCTGGTAAGTTATCCTTGTGGTGTACATTAATGAAACAAAATTTAAAATGCTACGAGGTTCAGATACATAAACCAGTGCACGTTAAGAGCTTTAGTATTTCTATAATAACCAGATTGCAGGATTTACTACTATTTATGTGTTTGCCCATATAAATAGGTTTCCATTAACCAATTGAGGTACTGGATCTTTCACCCCAGTTATGTTGGTAATGATTGTGTAGGGCCATGTCTATGTTGCCTTTGGGTTTTATTTTACTTGTGAAAGGTTTGTCTCTTTGCATATCTGGGCAGTCTTTAGCTCTCCCTCTGGAGTCATTTCTTCTCTGCTCTTACAGAAATAGTAAGCGATAATGACACTAGGAAATGTAGAATTAATTAAAGTTGGCAAAACATATTACGTAGCTGTCTGATAAGCACTCTGTTTACACACTGTATTTTTTTAAATTAAAAACAACGGCCATTCTTTTAATAATGCAGTGATTTGCAAACAGCCATTGTTTCACAAAATGAATTGAATAACGGCCATTAAAAAAATGTTCATCGCATTTATTTCCAGGCCATTGTCTATAGACTTCAATGCATTGTTTATATATAGTGGGAACATCTTAAAGAGAATGTACCATCAGGCCCAGGCTGAAGTACTGGAGGTGAGCTGACCCACCCCTAGTGGGAGGAAATTGATTCTAGTGGAGCTGTGTCATTGAGGGGCAGGGGTTTCCTCCCACTGGGGGTGGGTCAGCCTACCTCCAGTGCTTCAGCCCGGGCCTGATGGTACATTCACTTTAGGATGTTTTCCCCTCTCCATAGGATAGTCAAAAGTAACAGCTGTCAGAATAAAGGAGTGTTCCATTGCCAGAGCTCCATTCATTCTTTATAGGGAAGGTGAACATTCGGTGTTTGGGAATGTTCTGTGGCCGTGTAGGGAATGAATAGAGCTCTGGCAACACATTTATAGTGCGTACCATTCCAGGGACAACTTTGTGCAGATCCCAGCAGTTGGAGCCCCACTGATCTGCTTGTTACTCCCTATCTTGTAGGTAAGGAATAACATGTGGAAATACTCCTATAGGGTGCGTTCACACGTACAGGATCAGCAGCAGATCCGTTGTAGATTTAATGGCCCAGATTTGCTTTGCTTTGAATCTGCGCCATTAAATCTGCTGCGGATCCTGTATGTGTGAACGCACCCTTGAGCTGACAGCTGTTCCTCTTGACCACCCTGTACACAGGCATGTTCTCCATAGGGAGAGAAAAATAAGTCTTACACTTACCCTCCCCATGGAGAACAAAAGAACACTCGGCTATGCCAAACGTTTCTGTGAATGGGGAGGAGGAGCGGTGGGCGGGCGAGATAACTGTAGGATGGTCAGTTATTGAAGGTGTATGGGGGCCTTTAAGGTGGCTTTACACTTTGGATAAAAATTTTTGCCTGACAACTTCCAACACTTCTTTTCAGGCAATAAGCCTGTCATCAGTTGGCTAAAACAACCATTCATTGTTACACTTTAGTTGAAATAGGTCGATAATCGGCTTGTGTAAACACAGCGAACGATGAAGCGTTGAGCAAGAAATCATTCATTTTGGTTTTTCAACATGTTCTCAAATCGTTGGTTGTTCGCTGAAAATTCACAGAGCGCTTCGTGTAAACAGTCTTTCACAGATTTAACCTATGTGTGAGATGAGTTATCGCTCCGTGTAAAAGGACCATTAGTCTAAGGTGTATTGGCAGATTTAGGGTCCCATTACACAAAGTGTTGTTTTTTAATGATTGAGGACTAACGATAAACGATCGCAAGCTAAATTGTTTATAGTTACCCTGAAATCGTTCACCATATTACACAAAACGTTAGTTACGATCATTACTATGATAGTTTACTCCTTCTGATCCCTGCAAAACAGTAAACTGTGCAATTACACTGAACAATTAGTGAAAAAATGCGGAACTTGAGCGAACGAATGTGGAATTACAGCGAACGATTAACAATGATTTTAGGTTCAGATCTAAAGGAACGATCAACGACACACGAACGATTTTTCAATCGTTGCCTGCAATTACACCGAACGATTATCGTTTAAATTCGAACTATACAACGACTTTTCGCACGATAATCGCATGTAATAGGGCCCTTACTTATTGATCCCTCAAGATTGTTTAGGTATATTTGATATAGGGTTTATAGTACGAAATGTTCTAATACATGCCTTAATAGCACCCCTCTTACTTTAGCATGGCCGACTAACTCTCCCACCCTCAAAGTCCATAGATCTTTTTGCTATGTGACTTTGGACTGCAAGAATCCGTGAGGTGAAAAGTAGTTTGACTTACATTTCACACAGATTATCAGAAATGTAGCTTTTTGTCATCTTTATTATTTAGTAGGTAGAAATGGGCAGCTAAATACAAAACACCATTGAGAAAGGATAAAGCAGAAAGTCCTGAAACTAATTTCTGCCATGTGGAATGTGGGTTTGGGTGGTTAACAGGTTTTTTTTTGTTTTTTTTAGGATCCATTTGTGAAGGAAGCTAACCAAGCCCCCCTCCCCCACCACTATGGCAGGGGGAAGGTTTAAGGATAGGTAGAGGACTTAGGCCCCCTAATGTGTTTATAAAGCACTGCATACAGAACACTCCTAACATCTCAACAAACAACATTATATCAGAATATATATAAAACAGGCTTACCTGCTGCACCAACCATGACTTCAGCAATGGACTACAACCTAGCTTTATAAGCATCTTGATCCCTTCTGAACAAAAATGTAATTATATAAAGATTAAGAAATGCATCTCTTGAACTGGTGGGGGTTACTTTATGGACACTGCCCTCTGGGGAAAGCCAAAGAAATTACAGTCTCTAAAGCCATTATTTGTACATTTTTATTTTGGCAAAAAGCAATAATGTTGTATATATGTACATGTTTTCATTTAAACATTTCTTGATTTTAAGCTTTGCTGGTGCAGAAAAAAAGTTTCCCCTGAAATGTTATATAATCTGTCCCCAAAATAAACCGCTGTTAATTCTGTTTTAAAAAATCTCTTATAAATTATGTTGTAATTAAATGGAATCTGCTGTCTGATCTTTCCTGGGTCCAGTTCTACTTCCTAAACAAGGAGCCATGTTAGGGCATATGCATCATATGTAATTGCTGTGTTTGAAATGGAAAATCCAGCATAATCATACGGCCGAGAAGGTAATGGCCTACAGGGACATAAGTTTAAAGCTCAATAGACTAAAAATAATAGAAAGGCACTGGATTTGCAGGTTCTTGAAGTGTCCGGAATCCCAAGCCAGGGGAGCACGGAGAAACAAATGTTCAGGAGTGTCAGATCGATATTTGGTTAACCCGACAATCTGACACTCCTGAACATAAGTTTAAAGTTGAGAAAGTGCTTGATATCAGAGGTATGGTAAGCGGTCGGTTGCTCTACCAGATCCCTTTCACTTACTAAATTCAGGTAGTGGTCCTTGCTCACAGTCCCTCATAATACCATGCTCGAGCAATGACTACAGCAGGTGATTTATTGCTGGATTCTCCTTTAAACCTGCAATCACTTTCATGCAACCTGAACCATTAGACATGGGATTGTCCCTGGTGGCTTTTACCTACCCTGCTAGTCTTGACTGATAGATTCCTTGTTTTGTTACAGGAAGAGATCTCAATCACAGATTTGTGGTTCAGGCAGCACAAAAGTGAGGCATGCCCATACGCAATGTCTAGTAGCTATCCGATGTTGCTGTAACATTAGGCAGCTATTGATTAGAGATGAGCGAACATTGGAAAATCTTAGGTTCTATAGAACTCGAACCTTGTTGAACCTTCCGCATTTGATTGCTGATGCCTTCCCGGTCCATGGGGAAGGAGGAGACAGCCCAGGTACCGCCTGGAATTCCGGGATTCAGACTAGGTAATAGCCTGAATCCCGGAATTCCAGGCGCTATCCAGGCTGTCTCCTCCTTCCCCACGGACCGGGAAGGCATCGGGAATCAAATGCGGAAGGTTCGATAAGGTTCGAGTTCTACAAAACCTAAGATTTTCCAATGTTTGATCATCTCTACTATTGATCATTGCCAAAAACATGCCCCTCCTCCCCCATCTGAGGAAGTTGGCAGAGACGATAAGAGGGAAGAAGTGAGGTACTAGAGAGCAGAAGAGGTAGTTATCTCCAGATAACACCTTTAATGTCCATAGGCTAATATGCAATTTATTTTTGCCCATATGGGCAGTATTATATTATGTAGGGCTGATTTAGTAAGCTCAGTGCAAATAAAAGGGATGTGCTTGAGCCGTGACAAACGTACTTGGAACTCATTTTTTTTCCTGACTATACTTGGTAATTCATCCAGTGCATTATTTAGAAGGGTTGACATGGAGCACAGGGAGAAAGCTCCTCTCTCTATGCCAAAGCATGATGGGGGAGTGATACCAAACATTTTTAAATGTCTTCACCCTTTACTGTACTATAGGGGCCAATATCAAGAGTGACTAAAATTGCCTTTACAATGCAGGTAATACATTAATAAAACAGTTGCCCAAAGCCAGCTTTTATTTTTAATAATATTTCTGAGAAAAGCTAAAACCCGGTTGCTATTGGCTCTATTGTTCCTGAGCAGGGTTCGATAGATCTCTCCCATTGCGTGTGTGTGTGTAATATATATATATATATATATACACATACAGAGTGGTCCAAAAAAATGTATCCACTGTTTAAAAGTCCAATTGCAAACTAATTGACGGAATTGTCTCATATTTGGTAGTGTACTAGTTTGTAGTTGCAGCAGTCACCACACAAGCGTTGTATTGTTTTGTCAGATAACAGTCGCCGGATAGTCTGTGTTCGTAGTTGCACCTAGTTACTCGAGTAAACATGGCTGGCGCAAGGCTTACATTCGATGAAAGGAAGTCAGTTTTGAAGTGGTATTTTAAGTAGGAAAACATTAATGAGGTTCAACGGCAATGGCGAAATGAGTATCAAACAGAGCTACCGACACGTTTAACGATTCGTCGCATTCGAAACAAATTTGAAGCCGAAGGCTGTGTTAAAGATGTACACAAACAACGAACTGGACGACCTTTAACAGTAACAAGTCCAGCTAACTCCCGTCATGTGTTACAACAATTCACTCACCACAGAAGTCTTTGAGACAGTGTGTCCGTGAAACTGGAGTGAGTCGCTTAAGTGTTCGGCGAATTTTGAAGACAGCAAAGTGGAAGTGCTACATCCCAAGATTGCTACACGCAATGAACGAGGACGACCCAGATCGTAGAATGGAGTACTGCGAGTGGTTTAACAACATGGTGCACAACGATGACGAGTTTGCAGAGATGATTGTGTGGTCTGATGAGGCACAGTTCAAACTCAATGGTACAGTAAATCGCAACAATTGCATCTACTGGGCCGCCGAAAATCCAAACGTCCATGTCGACTAAGCCGTGAATTTGCCAGGAGTAAATGTGTGGTGTGGGTTGTCGTACCGGGGCTTGATTGGGCCATTCTTCTTTGACGGCACAGTTACCGGTGAGGTGTACCTTCATAAGCTTCAGACATCCATTTTACCTGCAAATCCGAGACCTGTATGGAGACGGAAGATTTTACTTTCAACAAGATGGTGCCCCAGCCCACTACCAACATCGTGTTAGGGCGTATCTCGACGGAAATCTACCAGGAAGATGGATAGGCCGTAGAGGTGCTGCGGAGTATCCACCACGTTCGTGCTGCAGCTCGGCGGCATTGTTTGTGTGTGGATGTGAATGGTGACCATTTCGAACACCTACAGTGATATCTTTAAGTTGGACTTTAAGCTACACTTTCACCAAATATGAGACAACTCCGTTGATTAGTTTGCAAGTTATGGACTTTTAAACAGTGGATAAATTTTTTTGCACCACTCTGTGTGTGTGTGTGTGTGTGTGTGTGTGTGTGTGTGTGTGTGTGTGTGTGTGTATATATATATATATATATATATATATATATATATATATATATATATATATATATAAATAAAATTAGACCGATAGATATACTGTATGGTTAGTATATTTTACAATATATTTTGGCTGCATTTTCCCTAGTAATAATTCTATATAAAAGACGTATAAGAGGATGCATCCATTGATCAGTATGTGCAGAGTGATAGAGAGATTCTTTTTACTACAGATCACTGCTGTAGGGCCGCCTTTTCCCTGTATGCCCGGATAGCCAGCACAACGCTAAAAGCATACAATATGATTAGTAAGATGGCAAAGGTTGCTGCTCCCCCGTCGGTCCCAGCGAGATAACAGTTCATCCACGTGAGTCCATTTCTGGCATACAACCTTTCTCTCCTCTTGCACACATCTGTGGAATTTATTTGAAGAGCAAAATGTAGAAACACCCCCACTGCAACTCCATAACCCAGTGATGCCACAGTGCTAAAAGCAGCCTCAATCAGGAGCCATTTCTCAGACATATCAAGTAGGTGCCTGGATCCATGAGCCAGGATGGCAAGTGTCACGGTCCCTGTCAGCAAACATACAGTAACACCCCCATATATCAATGGAGATCGCAGTAGAGTAAATTCCTGGTCCAATTGACGCACCACCTGCAGCTCTTGACCCTCGAAAGGGTAATAACCACCTCCAAAACCACCACTTGCCATGCCAGCACTGAACCCAGATAGGGTGAAATGGGAGGACACCACACAAATCAGAACCAGAGCGTTGAGGGTCACCTCCAACATTTGCAGAACACCTAGGTAAGAAAGAAAAGAGGCTAAGAAACCCGCTTTCCATGCCACTCACCGAGAAACACCATGATTTGTAAAAAGTTTGAGGTTGGCAGAAAAATTTTAGGTTTTGTAGACATGAGTACTGTTCTGTGCGATAATGGTCACTTTACACAAACCTGAGGCCCCATCTAAAATGTCAAATAGAAAATCTACAGCCTCAGACCTACTAACTCAGGTATGTCAACCTTTACAACTTTATTTTTTTAATTGTTCCAATGCATCTAAAATGAAAGAGAAAGCAACTTTGTAAATGACTGTTTGCCAGTGTACGCAGTGTGATGAGATTCTCAGATAAATGTGGCCAGAACCTTAGCTTCATACTGCCTCAACTGGCAACCCCAGGTGCTGGCTGCAATGATAAATGCGTATGAGAGGAGCAAGCCATTAACGCTGCTTCTAATGGTGCGTTTACACTGACAGATTTATCTGACATTTTTGAAGCCAAAACCAGGAATGGATTTGAAAAGAGGAGAAATCTCAGTCTTTTCTTTATGACCTGTTCTCTGTTTATAATCTGTTCCTGGCTTTGGCTTCAAAAATCTGTCAGATAAATCTCTCTGTGTAAACAAACCCTAACAGCAGCATTCTGCAAACCCGTGTCTTCACAATAATACTACAAACTATGTAATTTGATTCTGCATCTACTCTTTTTCCCTTCTTACCAAAGCTGGGTTCACACTACGCTTTTACAATCCGTTTTTTCAACTGTTTTGGCAAAAGACTGATGGAAAAACAGATGCATTTGTGTCCATCGATTTTGATCCCTATTAAAGGATCAAAATGCATCCTCTTTTTTTAAAGTACATAAAAACGTAACTGACCTTATTTTTGCGTACGTTAAAAAAAACTGATGCGATTTAATCCGTTTTTATATTGGAAATCAATGGAACAACAGGTGCACATAATTGGATGAATAAAAAAAATGATTGCAAAAACGCAGTGTGTGAACCCAGCCTTACTTGCATTTGGTAAGTTAGCAGAATATATTGAACAGTATGATAGCACCATCAGACTACACTGGGTTTGTTTTATAGCCTATTACCATAGAAACATATAGGTCTGCATACAAACTTTAGACTCAAAAGTGTCAGGAGATATTAAATAAAATGCTAAACTGCTTTAATTTAGAATTGTAGAATTTAGATCTAATGAAACAATAGATTTTAGGTTCTCTTAAAAGAAAATCATCCTTACAATCAAACTTCCAGGGCCACTGGTAGCCATTAAAATCTGTTCCAGTGGTGCTATAAGAGGGAGGACCCAAACTGCAAAAAGACAACTCCTTTAAAGTGACTCTGTACCCACAATCTGTCCCTCCAAACCACTTCAGATAGCTGCTTTTAATTTAAGATATGTCCTGGGGTCCGTTCGTCAGGTGATGCAGTTACGGCCGTGGCTTACATTGTGTATGCATTAGGCTGGCACCACCTCTCTGTCCCTCCTCCCCACCCTCTTCATCATTAGAAATGCTCCAGGCAGATTGTCTCCTGTGTGAACATTGCACAGGTGCCTTAACGATACAGACCATGTTTAGTATTCACACAGCTGCCTAATAGTAGGCAATCTGCCTGGAGCATTCCTAATGATGAGGAGGGACGGAGAGGTGGTGCCAGCCTAATGCCTATGCAATGTAAGCCACGGCCATAGAGCACGGGGCTGCAAGTTTAAAAGTTGTTTTTTTATGACAATAACTGCATCACCTGCCGAACGTGCCCCAGGACAGATCTTGGAGTAAAAGCAGTTATCCGAAGGTACAAGTGGTTTGAGGGGGGAAAATTGTGGGTACAGAGTCGCTTTAAACCATACTTTTACACTATAAAAGTACATTTTAATGAATTGATTAGATTAATGATTAGATAAATACATTTTTATTTTATACAAAATTCTTAAAAACAAAGTTGTATTATACAAATTATACCATGTTATATGTATTAGAATTCAAGTGTGTTAACTGGCTTCTTTTTATGGCGACGAACAGTTTGGAAACCTTTAATAGCAAAGAATGCGCTCATGAAAAAAACTATAATGGCCATGCAGGCAAAGAGGGCAGAAGCAATGTCACCACCATGAAAGGCACAGGTAAAGCCTTGGTAACCTTTGCTGCTATACAGTGTCTCACGGTTTTTGCAAACCTGGGAATTGTATGCATCTTGTAGATGCCTAAAGTAGAAATAAAGAGCTGGCACGTAGCCAACAGCAATAGCAACGTCTAATATGCACTCCACCAGAAGCCATATGGGCCAGTGCCATGGGACCCGGAGCACACCAAGAAGGACCATAAGACAACTGAAAGCCATGAGAGCACCCCCAAAGGCCATGGAAGCAGTGACTGTGGGAAGCTTTAGATTGTAAAACTCGACATCTAGCTCCTGAGCCTTCTGTCCATCTGCACCACTAAAACCACTGTAGGCCCCCCCAAACTGGTAATAATATATTCCTCCTAGATTGGTAATCCCAGTGTAGCCCCCTGTGGAGTTGTAGGACACGGAGCAGCATATCAGGATCAACAGGTTGAGCAGGACTTCCACAAGCTGACAGCAAGCTGTAAAGATGGAGAGTAGATGATGACGCATTATATCTGAGAGAATTAACACATATTAATTGAACAGGTAAAGAGGCTCTCTACTAATATGTAACACAAAAAGAGCTTTCTAACTGCGGCTTACTCCTCTTTATAGAGAACACAGGAACACTTGGCCAAGCCAAATATTCCTCTGTATGGGGAGGACAGTCACCAGTAGGTTGAATGATCGTTAGTCAGTTATTAAAGGTGTATGGCCACGTTTAGGTAGTTTATCTATAGCAATAAAAGAGGCTGAGAGGCAGCACATTGCTAGCAACTGTTCCCCAGGAAGCTGAGGAAGGAAGGTATGTTTGTTACCTTCCTCCTCTGCGCTGCTCCCACGCTGTTAGTTGGGGTAATCTTCGCTTCGGTGCACTTTTAGGAGCACTGCTGCATTATCCGGCCCGCCCGCTCCATTAAATCATAAGAAGGAGTGGGCAGATTAGGCAGCAGTGCTAACGGGGCTCCGGAGCAAAGATTACCCCCACTAACAGCGCTGGAGCGGCTCAGAGGAGGAAGGTAACACACATATCTTCCCCTATATAGTTCCCCTTTAAAGAACTACCTTTATAACAAAAATTGTGTTCTTTTGTGTTTTTGGCCCCTAAATAAAGCCAAAATGGATGTCGTCATTCATGTTGCTATGGTTATGTCCAGGGAACATTATAAAAGTATTCGGATATGTCCAGGAAAAATTATAAAAATATTGATTCATAAAAATACAACCACCTGCCAAATAGTGTGTATGTCCACTTCGTGCCACCCAAAAAAACATTTCACCCTTCTGTTCAGACTTAGGAATCAGAGCGGAGAAGTTCCACCGGAACCCGTCGCTCGCCACCGCGCACATCTCCGCCCATGCCATAGACTCCATTCTATGGTTGGGCGGATTCGACCGTCCGTCCAAAGAATGAACCTGCCCAACCATAAAATGGAGTCAAGGCAGGGGCGGAGATGTGAGCGGTGGCGAGCGACGGAATCCATCGGAACTTCTCTGCGCTGATTCCTCAGTCTAAAAATACCCTTGAGCTATGCAGTCCACAAGATCTCTGAAGCTGTAATGTGGTATTTGACACCAAGACATTATAGTTTTCTCAACAGCTGGTGAGGAACATTGGTATGAATGTACAAGGCGGTTGCTTATCTTGGGTCAGGGTAATATTTCCTCCCATTTTACAATTTACAACAAGACTCAATTAGGAGTGTTAGCATGCAAATAAAAATACCAAGGGCCATGCAATAAACTGAGATTGACTGTTCAAGGTGCAAAGTTGTTGTTCTGAACTTGCAGCGATCAATGAATTATAAAAAGTCAGAGGACTACCAACGGTGAGAAAACAGAGGAAATGACAGAAACAGATAGGATACTGGAAGTAGTAGTTACACAAAGGACACATAAATTGGGCCTCGTTAACCTGGCATCATTCTGTCAGATTTTCATGACACGATTATCCTACGCTATGGAGCTATTCTTGATGGAAAAATTGAAACTTGATGAATGGACCCTATAAAAAGTCATGTATGACAATGGATAGTGTAAACCCAGCCTCAGCTTTAAAAGAGAATCTGTCAGCACCTATGGAGGGGGAGTGGTGATGACTTTGTGCCGCACTTTGGCCCGCCTCACCACTACCTCCTCCCAGCTTGTATTGAATATTCATGGCGCCCGTCCCCCGGCCTCCTAGCGACAGCATCTGTAGCTTCCTGGTTCAGTGTAGTGCGCGCACGCTCCCGCAGCGTGATTCGCGCATGCGCCGTGGTCTGTCGGAGCGGCGCAGGCGCACTCAGAGCCAAAGCCTATGCCCTCAATGGCTTCGCTTAGTGCCGCTCCAATGCACTACGGCGCATGCGCGAATCACACCGCAGGAGCGTGAGCGCACTACACAGAACCCGGAAGCTACAGATGCCGTCGCTAGGAGGCCGGGGGATGAGCACCATGAATATTCAATAGAAGCTGGGAGGAGGTAGTGGTGAGGCGGGCCAAAGTGCGGCACAAAGCCATCACCACTACCCCTCCATAGGTGCTGACAGATTCCCTTTTAAAGCTGAGGCTGGGTTTACACTACGGATGCAATTGTGTGTACTCTTTTGATCCATATTTTTTTATTGACTTTCGTTATAAAAAAAAAATTACAAAAAGGATCAAAACGCAGCTTTTTTTTAAATGTACACAAAAACATATTTAATCTTAATTTTGTGTACGTTTAAAAAAAAAAGCGTTTTGATCCATTAGGTTTTATAATCGAAGTCAAAAGAAAAACAGATGCACACAAATGCAAAAATGGATGAAAAAAACTGATTGCAAAAATGTAATGTTAACCCAGCCTGATGCTGACTGCGTACTGCACAGTACACATCATTTTAAGAGACGGCAAACTGTATAGGAGACTGAAGCAAGCCTTTTTATCCAGTAGCTAAAAAAAAGAAAAACTGAGATACAGCTGCAAAGTGCGGAAGCCACAAAAAAACACTGGTTTTGTCATTTTTGCACCAGTCAATTCTATAGGGGAATATAAGGTATCTTGCAGTTTTGTATTACTTACGTTGCAAAATTTTACTATTTATGCACACTTGATATAATGTATTTTCTTAAAACATCAATAAAATAGTATGATTAAAAATACAATATTAAATCAATTATAAAAAAATAAATAAAAAAAATTATATATTATCTCCCTCCCTTATCATAAATGCAGAATAATTGCTATAGGGAATATAAAATATATACATTACCTTAATTTACTGAGCTTGAGTAAACTTCTCTGCGAAACCACTTGAACCCTGTTCCCATCTCCTCCAAGCAACCTACCACTTGCATGGTGAAGATACCAGCAGCGGCCATCTACCACACGCATGGTGAAGATACCAGCAGCGGCCATCTACCACACGCATGGTGAAGATACCAGCAGCGGCCATCTACCACACGCATGGTGAAGATACCAGCAGTGGCCATCTACCACATGCATAGTAAGATACCAGCAGCGGCAATCTACCACATGTATGAAGATACCAGCAGCGGCCATCTACCACATGTATGAAGATACCAGCAGCAGCCATCTACCACATGCATGAAGATACCAGCAGCAGCTATCTACCACATGCATGGTAACGATACCAGCAGCGGCAACCACATTATTACGTAATATTAGTATATGTAATAATGTGTAACTGATTTAGATGGAGAAGCCTGTGTGTTACCTGCCTCCACCTCCTACCGGAGATCAGCAGGACATTTTGTCTTGGGAGGCGAAAGATATTAAATTCTGCACAAATAAGACAAACTGTATCATCGCTCTTGGAAATTTCCTCTGTTTTTCTCACAAGAACAATGTAGAAGAAAAAGAACCATGAGGCAGGCGCCAGGGATGACTTGCAATTATTTTCTTACTGTTCAAGACTTTCTGAACTCTGCTTGAAGAACAGGAAAAGCCACTTTAAAAGAACAAAGTTCTCTTATGTTCTGGTTTCTGGAATGGTATCAAAACAATACTGTCCTACACACAAATGGTTGCTTGTTTGGAAGGCAGGGCTGCAGCAGCTACAGAATTTCTGTGACTGGGACTACTCATTATTTAACAGATTAAATCTCCATCTAATGACCTACACTGAGTTACATTACATACTCTGGATTAATTCAAAGGGTCTAAAACAGAATCGGGTATAACTTGCCTACAGTGACCAATCACAGATCATCCGATATAATGAAAGCCGATCTGTGATTGGTTGCTGTGCGCAGTTAACACCACCTTCTTTTTTACCCCCCTTTGATAAATCCGGGCCTCCATTCACATCCAGAGCTGCTTACAAAATATTTCTGGTTTCCCTATCAGCCCTTTAGTGTTTCTACTAAAATTTCCAGCTTAGTGCACCAGGAGGCAATAAAGTTTATCCAAGTCATAGAGGGTGAAACTATGACATGATGGAAAAAGGATTACAGTACGTTTATCAGAATTCTGAATGCATCTCTGGATGTGACTGGAGAATAAAATATAACATCAGAAGCTCACTAGCATACATATTGGTATATTTTATGTAACTTACCACGTCCAGTGCACAGATATTTGCACTTGTGACAGTCCAAGATCCCGCCCTCTGTTTGTGCTTCATAATATTCCATATCATGCAGCTCGGCACCATTTGGCGGTAGTGACCTTTGATGTAAATTGTAATAAGGTTTAGTTTCACCAATTCCTAAATCAGACATATTGTGGCAATAAAGAGGCATACACAATGAAAATACAATCAGAGCTGTGGAGTTGGTAAGCCGCAGCTCCGACTCAGACTCCTGAATTTTATCAGGACTGACTCCGATTCCTGCTCCTTCATAAATGGCCGGTCATATACCTGGGGAGTTATTTATCACACTGGCTCAGCAGCTTCTCCCTAATGTCCTACATAATCCTGGGGCGATTTCTGAGGCAATGAGGAAAGATATAAAGCAGCTTCTCCTGTGTGTGCAGTGGATGCAGCCAGTCTCCAGCCTCCATGTCCTGAACAACTCAGAACTAGACTAGATGGAGCAGGTGGTCTTTTTCTGCTGACAATCTTCTATGTTTCTAACTAAATACTCACCATACACACAGAAACACTGCTAACAGTGCCAGATACCTGTAATATAGATGTCAGCCAGTGATATAGAGGGGGTCACACATAGTGATATAAAGGGGTCACTGTGGGTGTGGGGGCACGCCATAGCACACACACACACACACCCTGCTGCAGCCCTAGCACACCCACACACACCCACACACACCCACAGCCTGCTGCAGCCATAGCATGCACACACACAGCCTGCTGCAGCCATAGCATGCACACACACAGCCTGCTGCAGCCATAGCGCGCACACACACGCAGCCTGCTGCAGCCATGGCACACACACACAGCCTTCTGCAGCCATAGAACACTGAAGAAAACACCACATTGAGGACAGAGCTTACTGCTACACTACTTATGTCTTCTCCTCCTCTATATTACACAGTATATCTTCATATTACACTGCTGCTCATATACAGTCATCCAGCATCCAGGAAGAGAACAGCACAGATCTCCTTCCACACAATGGACTCTTCCAGCTCAGAATCAAACTGACAAATAGTGACCGATGACTTTTCCCCGACCACCCTTTTCTAATAGGGCCAGTGTCCTATTACAATGTTGCTCATAATATATATTGATAAGCAAAACTTATAAAATTCATATCAAAACTCAATTTTAAATTGTTCTAAGATTTTTTTTTAAAGCCGAAGTTGGAGTCGGTACATTTTTTCCAACTTCAGCCAAAACTAGTTCTGAATCCAACTCCACAGCCCTGAATACAATAAGTTTCCCAGTATAAAAATTAGAATGGTGCCTTCTGGAGTGTAACATAAAATTAAGTGCGCAAATTTTCTGTGGAATCACTGCAAATCCACATTACAGTGGAGGTATCGCGTGACTAGACAAGGTCTTTCAGAAGACTAGACTAGTCTTTCAGAACGGCAAATTTTACATGTTTTTCTCCTGCAATGGTGTTGAGAATATAGAGAGGATGGGGTGATTTAGGAAATAAAGTCGTTAATAAAAAGGGGCAGGAGGAGTATTGGAGCCTGCTGAAACAGTTTAAGAGGTGTATATTCATTCAGACAATGATTACACATGCCACATGCGGGCACGCAATTGCGGACAGAACATAAAAACAATGTTATTCAATGGTCCCGTTCACATGTCAGTATGTGTATACGAAGCCGCGATCCATGCCGCAAAAAAAATGGACATGTAATGTGGACCAAATTTTTTGCGGCATGGATCGCTGGGGTAATGAAGCATGGAGCACTACAGATGAACATTGAACAGTGCAGGCTGTGGGTCCGCAGTCACGGGCTGCACTATGGGTGTGTGAATACAGCCTAACTCTGTTGTTTCCTGCGAGTAATGGATTTTCTAAAAATCTGTTGCCAACGTTTTGGAACCATAAGACACCTTCAGAGGTTTTGTGCATCCATGTCTTTACAGGTCAAAGTTGTCAAGAGGGCACACGGAGGCCTATACAATATTATGCAGGTGATTTTAGTTTGTATTGAGTGTAGTCTCCGATAGATTCATGCATACTAGATTTTTAAACTCTGGATTTGTCATCAAGTACTTTAAGGAGTTTTAAAAGGGTTGTTCAGCAAAAACAATGTCTTTTAAATCATCTGGTGCCAGAAAGTGAAAGAGATTTGTAATTTACTTTCATTAAATAATCTCAAGTCTTCCAGTACTTATCAGCTGCGGTATGTCCTGCAGGAAGTGTTATTACTTCCAGTCTGGAGAGCAGGAAAGATTTTCTATAGGAATCTTCTACTGCTCTGGACAGTTCCTGTCTGGAACAGAGGTGGCAGCAGAGAGAACTGTGTCAGACTGGAGAGAATACACCACTTCCTGCAGGACATATACCAGCTGATAAGTACTGTAAGACTTGAGATAAGTACTGTAAGACTTGAGTAAATTACAAATCTCTGGCACTTTCTTGAACCAGTTGATGTGAAAGAAATTTATTTTTTGCTCAACTACCCCTTTAAGAATAATCAAAAACTATGCCCTGTGCCTCCCCGTGCATTAAAGGGATTATCCTGTGCTGCAAAAACATGGCCACTTTTCCCCCTCTCTTGCACCAGATTGGGTGGGGTTTCAAACTCAGTTCCAATTAAGTAAATGGAGCTTAATTGCAAACAACACCTGAACTGGAGACAAGAGAGGGGGAAAAGTGGCCATGTTTTTGTAGCGCTGGATAACCCCTTTAACCCCTTAAGGACAGAGCCTGAAATGGCCTTAATGACAGAGACAAATTTTATGAATATGACCAGTGTCACTTTATTCATTAATAACTTCGGGATGCTTTTACCTATCCGGCTGATTCTGAGATTGTTTTCTCGTGACATATTGTACTTTACATTTCTGGTAAATTGGAGTCGATACTCATAACGAATCTTTATGAAAAAAAAACCAAATAATGTGAAAAAATGCATTTTTCCAACTTTGAAACTTTTTTGCTTATACAGAAAGTGGTTATACCACACAAATTATATATTAAACAGCATTAGCAACATGTCTAATTTATGTTGGAAGCATTTATTAAACGATCTTTAATTTTTTTTTAGACAATAGGAAGCTTAAAACATTAGCAGCAAATTTCCAAATTTTCAGTAAAATTTCAAAATCAGATATTTTTAGGGACCTGTTCAGGTTTAAAGTGTATTTGAGGGGCCTGTATGTTAGAAAGCCCCACAAAGCACCCCATTTCAGAAACTGCACCCCCCACACTCTGCAAAAGCATATCCAGAAAGTGTTTTAACCCTTTAGGGGAGTCACAGAAATAAAAGCCAAGTGTGTAAGAAATTTGAAAATTTAAATTTTCTGTGCAGAGATTTTATTGTAATCCAATATTTTTCATAATTATAAACCTATTACCAGAGAAATGCACCCCAATATTGATTGCCCCGTTTCTGCAGTTTATAGAAATACCCCATATGTGGCCCTATTGCGCTATTTGACGCAACCACAAGCCTCAGATATAAGGGAGCGCCTAGTGAATTTCAACACCTCCGTTATATTTGGTCATTTTTGACTGTACCACTTCAGGTTGGCAGAGGCTCTGGGGTGCCAAAACCTAAAAAACACCCCTAAAGGGAAACCATTTAGAAAACGACACCCCTCAAGGAATGTAACAAGGGGTGCGGTGAGCATTTGGACCCCACAGGTGCTTCACAGATTTTCCGAACAATATGGTGTGAAAAAAGAAAAATTGATTTTTTACACTAAAACGTTGTTCTAGCCTTCAATTTTTCATTTTCTTAAAGGGATAAGAGGAAAAAAAAGACACAAAATGTGTAGCGCAGTTTCTCCCGATTACGGAAATGCCCCACATGTGGCGATAAAGTGCCAAGGGGGCGCAGGACGAGCCTCCAAAGGGAAGGAGCGCCAATTGGCTTTTGGAAGCTGAATTTCACTGGAAAGGATTTCAAGGGCCATGTCGCATTTACAGAGCCCTCGTGCTGCCAAGACACTGGAACCCCCCCCCCCCCCCCCTATTCTGGAAACTACAACCCTCAAGGAATCTAACAAGGGGTGCATTGAGCATATGGACCCCACTGGTGACGGGCACAAATGTGGAACAATGTGACGTGAAAGGGAAAATTTTTATTTTTTTTACTTTCATGGCACAAATGTGCCCGTCATCAAGGGATCCATATCCTCACTGCACCCCTTGTTAGGTTCCTTGAGGGGTGCAGTTTCCAGAATGGGGTCACTTGTGGGGGGTTTCCAGTGTTTTGGCAGCACGAGGGCTCTGTAAATGCGACATGGCGTTCATCATCCATTCTAGCCAAATCCAACCTCCAAAATCCAAATGGCGCTCCTTCCCTTCGGAGGCTTGCCCTGCACCCACATGGCGCTTTATGTCCACATGTGGGGTATTTACGGACTCGGGGGAAATTGCTCTACACATTTTGTTTTTTTTTCCCTCTTTTAACCCCTTGTGAAAATGATAAATTCAAGGCTAAACCAACATTATAGTGTAAAAAATGTAATATTTCATTTTCACGCCACATTGTTCCACATTTGTGCCCGTCACCAGTGGGGTCCATATGCTCACTACACCCCTTGTTACATTCCCTGAGGGGTGTAGTTTCCATAATAGGGTCACTTGTGGGGGGTTTCAACTGTCTTGGCAACACAGGGGCCTTTTGAATGCAACATGGCCCCTCGAAATCCATTCCATCCAAATCCAGCCTTCAAAAACCAAATGGCGCTCCTTCCCTTCGGAGGCTTACCCTGCACCCGCATGGCGCTTTATGTCCACATGTGGGGTATTTCCGTACTCAGGGGAAATTGCGCTACACATTTAGTGTTTTTTTTTTTTATCTTTTAGCCCCTTGTGAAAATGAAAAAATCATGACAAGATTAATGATTTAGACTAAAAATTTTACAAAAATTACACTAAATGTTGGTCTAGCCTTGATTTTTTTCAATTTCCACAAGGGGTTAAAAAAGAAAATGAACACAAAACGTGTAGGGTAGTTTCCTCTGAGCACGAAAATACCCTACATGTGGGCATAATGTGCCATATGGGCACAGGGCAAGCCACCAAAGGGACAGAGCGCCATTTAGAGACTGGAATGGAGGATGGAGGCCATGTCGCATTTACAAAGCTTCTGTGTTGCCAGGACAGTAGAAACCCCCCACAAGTGACCCCATTCTGGAAACTACACCCCATAAGGAATCTAACAAGGGGTGCAGTAAGGATATGGACCCCACTGGTGACGGGCACTTACGTAGAACATGTGCCGAGAAAATAAAAAATACAATTTTTTTCATTTTCATGTCCCAAATGTGGCTGTCACCAGGGGGCCATATACCCGCTGCCCCCCTTGTTAGATTCCTTATCGGGTGTAGTTTCCAGAATGGGGTCACTTGTGGGGGGTTTCTACTGTCCTGGCCGCACAGAGGCTTTGTAATTGCATCATGGCATCCTCTAATGGGAATGGCGGCCATACCTATGTAGCTGGGGAAAAGGGACAATTCTAATTTATTTGGGGGTATTAGGCCAATTATTGGTTTATAAGGTTGAAAATGACAGGTGTCCATCAAATTCAACCTGTGTTGACCCAGGGGAAGGCAAAAAACCCTTGTGAGGCAGACGACAGTAGCGTCATCACAGGGGAAAAATTCCTTCCAGACTCCATAATGGCGATCAGAATAATCCCTGGATCAACGTGACCCCTGAAATAGGAATAAGGGACAGAATTTAGATAATGTGGAACCCCAATGACGTGTGGTGCACCTTGAAGCGATCCAGTATGCAGAGGCCGGGGGTCATCAGGACAGGTGTCACACGGGAAAATGGTGTCCTTCCTGATCCCCCTGTTACGCCACACTCTGCACTTCTTCTGGGGTCTCCTGTTTTCCAGTGTGGGGGACGTCACCTGGAAAATGTTGCCCTGGTGCGATACGGGGTCCTTCATATCCAGAAGCGCTGGGTCCACTCCATGGCTGCTAAATATTAGGGCTCTATTACTACTTCTGATATGTTCGGATCGTGCCGCAAGCTACAGGGCAGCGAGGGACCGGAAGAGGGGGTGCTGGTATAAAAGTTATCCCCGTACAGGTGGTAACCTTTATCCAGTAGTGGGAAGATCAGTTCCCGGACGATCTTCCCACTTGTTCCGAGGATGGGGGGGAGTGGGCATCTGGGGGCTGGATTCGGGTGTCCCTTCCGACATACACTCTAAGGGTACGTGCACACTGCGGAATCGCAACAGATAACCCTCCGTGCATTCCGCAGTTGGCACCCGTCTCCACACGTGTCATAGACTCCATTCTATGCACGGGCGGATTCCGCTCTCCGTCCAACGTATTCATTCTTTGGATGGACGATGGAATCCGCCTGTGCATAGAATGGAGTCTATGACACGGGTAGAGACATGCGCCCGCATCAGTCCGCCGGCGGGTGTCAGCTGCGGAATGCACAAAGGGTTATCCTTCGCCATTCCGCAGTGTGCACGCACCCTAAATCTGTAAGAGTACCCAGAGGTATGCTCACAGAGTTTGTAGAATTTCACGCCATACCGCCATCTCTTATTGGGACGGTACTGGCGGAAAAGACGTGTCTGGGGGGCAGCGTACCCCCCAGACATGTCACTGGATGATGAGGATGAATGGAGGAAAGAAGGATCCCCCCCCATTCATCCTCACTGGCTGTTTCGGTGTCTGAGGCAATAATAACGTATGCGTCCGACGCCGAAAACACCCTGGGGGCTATCTTTATACGGGGACTAGTATATGGGGTATGTAGTGGTGTAGTGTCAAACTTTATTCAATGTAGTGTGGTGTAATGTAGTGTTTTTTAGGTGTTTTTTTTTTTTTACAGTAAGTATAAAAAAAACCTACGCCAACAAAGGCGTTGCTGATAAATGCCGCACTTATCAGCTGACCGTGGCAGTAGGATATAGAAAAAAAACACCCTACGCCAAAAAGGAGGAGTTGCTGATTAGCAGCGCACTTTCGTGCGATGCTGATCAGCACTCAGCGGCGATAGGGTGCGGAAAATAGAAAAAAAAATTTGGAAAAAAACAAAAAACTTTTTCTACATTCTGAACATCCCTGTAGCTGCTGATAAGTGTATTACACATATCAGCCGCTAGGGGGCAGCAGAGCGCAAAATCCGGAAAAAGACGAGGCTGGAGCCGAAAATAGCCAAAAAAAGCCGATGGGGACCGCCGGAAAGAGCCGAAGACCGAATGAGAAGACGGAGGACGCCGCGAACCCGGAAGACGCCGATCAGGACCCCGGGACAGGTGAGTAATGTACAAATACCTGCTCTGGACCCCTCAGCCATGTAGCTGAGGGGTCCAGAGCAGGTATTTGTACATTACTCCAGAGCAGGTATTTACTATTTTGGGGGACTCTGATCGCCGTGCCACCGGCCCTATCGCCGTAAACGGCCGTCTGGTACCGGCCGGCCGTTCACGGCGATCGGGCCGGTGGCACCGTTACCACCATTACTTTTTACAGTAATGGCGGTCGGTGCCGTCCTCGGACAGCACCGACCGCCATTTTTTTCCGGGTCATCGGGTCACCGATGACCCGGAAAGGTTCCGTTCGACGCTATTGGCTGATCTGAATTGATCAGCCAATAGCGGCGATCGTAAGCACGGGGGGTGTTAACCACCCCCCGTGCCGAGAAGCTAAGATGGCCTGCTATGATTTATAGCAGGCCATCTTCCCCGATCGCTGTGTGCGAACACGCAGCGATCGGGGAAACATCGGGCATAAATTTACGTACCAGGGCGCGAGAGCGTAAGTTTACGCCCGATGTCGTTAAGGGGTTAAAACAACAACCGAACACATACTTAACTCCTCGTCTCCCACAGAAATGCGGCTCTCATCCTTTTCAGCTGCTGGTGCTTCTGTGTCGTTCTTCCTTCTTCTCATGATGCCCTACTCAGTCTATCATGGAGCAGAACGAGGGAGCAGGATATCAAGAACACTACAGGAAAGGGACCTAAAGCTACACGAGCTCCAGCACTGGGTGGTAAAAGTATGCAGACAGTTGTTTTAATGCAAGGGAGGCTTAGTATTTAATTCTTCTGCTATGTACAAGAATAGGATTGCAATAATATTGCAGTAGTATACTCCATTTGCAAAAGAGTATACTACTGCCGCCTACATACAATCATCTCTGCTATAATACTGCTGTCTGCATACACAAAAAGACTATGCCCCAAATGTATCAAAGTGTTTAATATAAAAACTGGTGTGAAGGGGCCACAGCAACCAATCACAGCTCAGCTTTCATTTTGGCAGAACTAAATACTGAGCTCTGATTGGCTGCTATGGGCAGTACACACCATATTCTACTTTACCTACTTTGATAGCATCTACAATACAACCCTTGAGCTCAAAGAGTACTTCTGACTTCTGCACTCACCTCTCAGATGGATAGTAACGGTCTGCATCTCTTTTGTTCACTGACAGACTATGGTGGTCTACGCTGTTCACGTAACGCTCTTGATTTCTTTCATAGTCATCAAATTGTTTGTGGCTCCTCTCCTTATGGTGACTGTCTCTTTCCTCATATAAACTTGGTAAACTTTGTTTGTAATACACATCTCTTTCTTCATAGCGATTCCTGTCTGCTTCGTTTCTGCTGTGTCCTCTATCATTATAGTGTCTGTCTCTCTCCTTATTCCTGTCCCTACTCTGCTCACTGTCTCCATAATGCTTCTCCCTTTCATGGGGATGACCCGGACTCCTGTCTTCTCGATGCCTGTTTTGCCTCCTGTCTCTATGATACTCATCTCTTTCTTGAGGCCGATTGTGGCTCTGCTTGTGGTGGCTCTTGCTAGGCGTCCTCTCATTGTTATATCCATTCTGATCATAATGATGAGTGCCACGTGCATTCGTATGACTGCTGCGCTGTTCCGATCTGTGTTTTCTTGGAGCTCGATTCTCCTCGTCACTTGGATAGGGACCAAAATCTACCATTCTCAGACCTAAAATAAAAATATTGGGGGGAATTTATTTCTTACAATCTACGTACACACGCAGCATGATAAATTTGAGCAAGCCCACACCAAAATGTGCACAAAAAGTAAAAAGTCACACATAGTAAATGAAACTTGCCTATAAGATAACCATAAAAACCAATAAAAAACAAACACTACAATGTCAATAAATTTCCCCCACTGAATGAGCTTAAAACAGAATGTTTTAACATCAAGGATCTCCTTAAAGGGAAACTAGGGCTGCATTTACACATCTGTGATATATAGTCCTTAAGCTGACTGTATATCATGAACTGAGCTCTTCAATTTTTACAGAACTCCCAGTATAAAAATTGACTGATTATGATACAGTGAGCTCCGAAAAAGTTAAAGCTCTATGCACCAATCTGCCCCGGCCAGCCCACCCCTTCTAACAAATATTCATCAAGTGCTCTGCATGACGTCGCTCCAGCGCTAATAACTGCAGAGTGCCAGATTAATATTTATTAGGAGGAGCAGGCCGGTCAGTGCGGATCTGTGTACAAGCAGTGCAGTAATCCTGCCCCCAGTGCACCTAACTGCCTCATTTACATATATAATAAACTACAAAGTTCCAGGAAATGGAATCAAGAATTAAGGAAAGAAAATTACCTTTATCCGCAGCACTAGAAATCACCCATCTAAAGCCCTTCACCTTGTTTAATTGGCAAGCGGCTTATCAGCCGCCTGCCTTTCAACTCTGTTCCGCTCCCTGCCGCTCCTACCTGGGTTCTGGGAAAAACTGGATCCAGTGCTGGGAAACTTTTCCCAAGACTAGATCCAGCTTTTCTTAACACCCAGGGTGAAGCAGCAGCATGGTGTGAAACAAAGTTGAAAGGCAAGCGGCTGATAGCTTGCCAATCAAACAAAGTGAAGGGCTTCTTTCACTCATTCACTCATCTCTACTCAGCACCCTGTGGGCTATATGGACATATCAGCAGGTTGATAGTTTTCTTTTGAATTTGGCATAAGGGTGCGTTCACACGTACAGGATCTGCAGCAGATTTGATGGCCTAGAATTGATTTGCTTTGAATCTGCAGCTTCAAATCTGCTGCAGATCCTGTACGTGTGAACGCACCCTAAGGCTAGGTTCAGACTATGTAACTGTGCGGCTGTAATTGTGCGGCGGTATTTTTGGTGGTTCATCCGTACGCTGGAAAGTATACGATATACGGCTGCACAGTGCACACTATGTATGAATCTGCGGCCCTATCGTAAACGGACCCGTAAAAAATGAACAAGACCATTGTTTGCGCCTGGAAATGCGGCCGTGGATTGACAGGCGGTCCGTACGGAGTACTTAAAAAATAGCCGGCAATGATGCCGAATGCCGATGCCTCTATTAGTTAATATATTAAATTAATAAAACACATTTTCTTTGTAATAAAGTCCCTTTCGTTGTTCAATAATTTAATTCTAACGAATCCATCATTTTGCAATTAAATATACTGTTAAAATAAATATATATATAAATAAATGTATATTTATATATATATTTATTTTTTGACAGTATATTTAACTGCACAATAATGGATTCGTTAGAATTAAATTATTGAACAACGAAACTGATTTAATTTCAACGTAAATGTGTTTTATTAATTAAATATTAATTAGTACAGGAAGCTCCATAAGCCGTTAATTCATATGCCGGCAATAGAGCATTCTGTACTAATCATCACTTTAAGTAAAACATCAAATGTTTCTTCTAATTATGTTATCACAATAGCATTATTAGAAGAAACATTTAGAATTATATGTGCGCTCAGCTGATTGGCTGATCGGCTCAGCGCACATATAATTAGCGGGTCCGCAGCACAGTGACTTCATTGTGCTGCGGACCAGCGAAGAGACAACATCGGGGTGAGTATAGAGCTCTCCCCACCCCCTCCCCTGCACTGCACCCATCCCAGCAAGGAAGGGGGGGTCACTTAACCCCTTCCTTGCTGGGATGGGTGCAGTCTGACATCAGTCTGGCCCCCAAGGGGTTAAGGGGGATACAATACATCCTCCCTTAACCCCTTGGGGGCCAGACTGTAAGCAGCGATCTGTAAAGATGCTGCATACTGTAAGGAGCACAACACCGCTCACAATGATGGGTGTTGTGCTCCTGTTTGTGTGTTTTTTGTGTGTTTCTCCCTTTTTGTTTTTCAGATATCGGTATCCTGGGGATTACGTCGGATTCCGTGGACTACGTCGATGACCAGCGGTTGTTTTTTTTTTTTTTTTTTTTATAAAATGGTCAATGAGGGGTGTGGGGGTGTTTTTATTTGAATAAAAAATTTTTTTAACTTGTGTCTTGTCTTTATTTCTTTACTTTATAGACTTAGTTGTGGAAGCCGTCTAATAGACGGAATCTATTACTAAGTTGGGGCCTAGTGTTAGCCGGTATAAAATGGCTAACACTAACCCCCTATTATTACCTCAGTACCCAATGCCACCAGGGGTACTGGGAAGAGCCGGGTGCCAGTGGTCCCGGAGCGTCAAAATTGGCGCTCCTGGACCGGGCGGCAGCAGGCTGGTAAGATTTAGGCTGGGGAGGGCCTAAACCAATGGCTCTTCCCACCCTGGTGTTACCAGGCTGCTGTCATTTGTTTTTTAACTCGGCTGGTTATACAAATAGGGGGGACCCTATGCGTTTTTTTTTAAATTATTTTTTTTTTTTAAAAAACGCATAGGGTCCCCCCTATTTTTATAACCAGCCGGGTTAAAAACCAAACAACAGCAGCCTGGTAACAGCAGGGTGGGAAGAGCCATTGGTTTAGGCCCTCCCCAGCCTAAATCTTACCAGCCTGCTGCCGCCCGGTCCAGGAGCGCCAATTTTGACGCTCCGGGACCACTGGTACCCGGCTCTTCCCAGTACCCCTGGTGGCATTGGGTACTGGGGTAATAATGGGGGGTTAGTGTTAGCCATTTTATACCGGCTAACACTAGGCCCCAACTTAGTAATAGATTCCGTCTATTAGACGGCTTCCACTACTAAGTCTATAAAGTAAAGAAATAAAGACAAGACACAAGTTAAAATTTTTTTTTATTCAAATAAAAATACCCCCACACCCCTCATTGACCATTTTATTAAAAAAAAAAAAAAAACAACCGCTGGTCATCGACGTAGTCCACCGAATCCGACGTAATCCCCAGGATACCGATATCTGAAAACCAAAAAGGGAGAAACACACAAAAAACACACAAACAGGAGCACAACACCCATCATTGTGAGCGGTGTTGTGCTCCTTACAGTATGCAGCATCTTTACAGATCACTGCTTACAGTCTGGCCCCCAAGGGGTTAAGGGAGGATGTATTGTATCCCCCTTAACCCCTTGGGGGCCAGACTGATGTCAGACTGCACCCATCCCAGCAAGGAAGGGGTTAAGTGCCCCCCCTTCCTTGCTGGGAGGGGTGCAGTGCTGGGGAGGGGGTGGGGAGAGCTCTATACTCACCCCGATGTGTCCTCTTCGCTGGTCCGCAGCACAATGAAGTCACTGTGCTGCGGACCAGCTCTTTATATGTGCGCTCAGCCGATCAGCTGAGCGCACATATAATTCTAAATGTTTCTTCTAATAATGCTAATGTGATAACATAATTAGAAGAAACATTTGATGTTTTAATTAAAGTTAAGTGATGATTAGTACAGAATGCTCTATTGCCGGCAATATGAATTAACGGCTTACTGGAGCTTCCTGTACTAATTAATATTTAATTAATAAAACACATTTTCGTTGAAATAAAATCAGTTTCGTTGTTCAATAATTTAATTTAAACGAATCCATCATTGTGCAATTAAATATAGTGTCAAAAAATAAATATATATATAAATATACATTTATTTATATATATATTTATTTTAACAGTATATTTAATTGCAAAATGATGGAATCGTTTAAATTTAATTATTGAACAATGAAAGGGACTTTATTACAAAGAAAATGTGTTTTATTAATTCAATATATTAACCATGAGAGGCATCGGCATACTGCAGAGGATCGCAAACCCCGGTAATAGCAATTCATGTAAACTGTTTCCCTGCTTTCCCAGATGCATTCTAGAGGTGTTTGCATCACTTTCTTAAGATTTTAGTTGTTATTTTTAGTTGAACCAGATTTCCAAGTAAATGACCGTATGTTTTCAGCCGCATGTCTATTTTTTCCCACGGCCGTAGTTTCATCCTCACATTTACAGCCGCATAAAAAATACAGCCGCACACATACATAGTGTGAACATAGCCTTTAGGCTATGTTCACACTACGTATATTTGAGGCTGTATGTTTGAGGCTGTATAGCAACCAAAACAAGGAGTGGATTGAAAACACAGAAAGGATCTGTTCACATAATGTTGTAATTGAGTGGATGGCCGCCATATAATGGTAAATATGTGCTGTTATTTTAAAACAACGGCTGTTGTATTGAAATAATTGAAGTTATTTACCGTTATATGGCGGCCATCCACTCAATTTCAACATTGTGTGAACAGCGCCTTTCTGTGTTTTTAATCCACTCCTGGTTTTGGTTGCTATGAGGACCTGACATGAGGACCAAATACAGCCTCAAATATACATAGTGTGAACCCAGCTAAAAGTGCATATGCTCTTTAACCCCTTAACGACAGCGGGCGTAAATGTACGTCCCCGCAGGCTGGGCCTTAACGCAAATGGGCGTACATTTACGCCCGTTGTTTACCCGATCGCTGTGTGTAAACACACAGCAATCAGGTAATGATGGCTGCTGTAATACACAGCAGGCCGTCTTAGCTAGGATTACACCCCCTGTGCCGACGATCGCTGTAATTGGCTGATTTATTCAAGTCAGCCAACTACAGTGATTTTCCGGTTTCCGGGTCATCGGTGACCCCAGGACCCGGAAATTAATTGTGATTGGTGCTGTCTGAGACAGCATCAATCACCATTAGTGTGTATAGTGAAGGGGGCCATGGTGCCATAGCGGCAATCTAAGTAAAAATAAATATTTTAGTTAGTTAGCTGAGGAGTGTGGAGCAGGTGTGTGTGGTGTCTGAGCACCATAGTCACCTGATCCCGGCGTCCGGGCTCCCGTCGTCTTTCTTCGGCTTTTTTCGTCCATCTTCGTTCAGGTACGTTGTACTGCCCCCTAGCGGCTGATTAGTGTATATAATACACTAATCAGTGGCTTTGGAGTGAAGAGGTAGCTTTTTTTTTTTTTTGCACCCTTCCGCCGCTGAGTGCTGATCAGCATCGCACGTACGTGCGCCGCTGATCAGCAACTTCTCTTCTTTGGCGTAGGGGTTTTTCCTCCCCTTTTTTTTCTATATCCTACCGCCACTGTCTGCTGATAAGTACTGCAAGTGCAGCATTTCTCAGCAACTCCTTTTTTGGCATAGGTTTTTTTTCCTCCCTTACTGTTAAAAACACGTATAAAACACTACATTACACTACACATTACATAGAAATACTTGAAATAAAGTTTTACACTACACCACATCACATTTACATACCCCCCATATACCAATCCCCGTATAAAAATAGCCCAGAGGATGTTTTTGGCGGAAGAGGCATACGCTCTTATTATCAGCCCCAGATTCCTGGCTTTGTGGCAATGGCGGGAAACCAAATTAACCCCACAGGTCTCAGAGAAACAGACTTTTTCAAGCTCTATTTCTGCGCAAACAAACTTGTACGCGCACCAATTTATAGCCCAGAACCCCTCCTCTTCTTTTGCTAGGCCCATGGCGTGGACCCCTGTTGACGCAGCCGAAATGAAAACATTTTGGGGGCTCCTGCTGCACATGGGCTTAGTAAAAAAAACAACACAATTTTCGGTTTCGATTCGAAGCCCTCCTAAAATTCTTGCATTATAACGACAATGCAAGTTGCCCCCCCACGAGATGATCTTTCATATGACTGACTGTACAAAGTACGGCCGGTCATAGAGCATTTCTCAGCCAAATTTCCCAGAGAAATACATCTCAGTAGATGAGTCCCTACTCAGCTTCAAAGGAAGACTCATTTCCGCCAGTACCTTCCCAATAAAATATCGCAGTATGGCTTGAAATTATACAAACTCTGTGATAGTACCTCAGGGTACACTTACAGATTGAGGCTGGGTTCACACTACGTATATTTCAGTCAGTATTGTGGTCCTCATATTGCAACCAAAACCAGGAGTGGATTAAAAACACAGAAAGGATCTGTTCACACAATGTTGAAATTGAGTGGATGGCCGCCATATAACAGTAAATAACTGCCATTATTTCAATATAACAGCCGTTGTTTTAAAATAACAGCAAATATTTGCCAGGTTTTAGTTGCAATATGAGGACCACAATACTGACTGAAATATACATAGTGTGAACCCAGCCTTAGAGTATATGAGGGTAGGGACACCCAAATCCAAACCGCAGAATGCCTGGGAAAAACCATATAACGCCACGAGAAAAAACAGATGGTGGTATAAAAAGGTGGCCATATATCTGGTACAGACAGCGATGTACAAAGCTTTTGTGCTGTACCGATGTGCTGGCCACCCGGGGAAATACCTTGAATTCCAGGAAGCAGTGATCAAAGCCCTGATATTCAGCAGCCATGAAGGGGGCCCCAGCGCTTCTGGATATAAAGGACCCCGTATCACACAGGGACAACATTTTCCATGTGGCGTCCCCCACACCTTATTCCTAATTCAGGGGTCACGTTGATCCAGGAATTATTCTGATTGCCATTATGGAGTCGGGTAGGAATTTTTTCCCTGTGATGAGACTACTGTTGTGTGCTTCATGAGGATTTTTTGCCTTTCCAGGATCAACACAGGTTTAATTTGATGGACACCTGTCATTTTCAACCTTATAAACTAATAATTGGCCTAATACCCCCAAATAAATTAATATTGTCCCTTTTCCCCGACGAAATAGGCATGGCCCCCATTCCCATTTGAGGCTTGCCATGTTGTATTTACAAAGCCTCTGTGCTTCCAGGACAGTAGAAACCCCCCACAAAAGACCCTATTCTGGAAACTACACCCCCTAAGGAATCTATCAAGGGATGCAGCGGGGTTATGGCCCCCTGGTGACTGGCACATTTGTGCCGTGAAAATGAAAAAAATTGTATTTTTCATCTTCACAGCAAATTTTCTTCATATGTGCCCGTGACCAGTGGGGTCCATATGCTTACTGCACCCCTTGTTAGATTCCTTGAGGGGTGTAGTTTCCAGAATGGGGTCACTTATGGGGGGTTCCCACTGTTCTGGCAGCACAGGAGCTTTGCAAATGTGACATGGCCTCCATCCTCCATTCAAGCCTCTAAATGGTCCCTTTGGTGGCTTGCCCTGTGCCCATATGGCACATTATGTCCACATGTGGGTTTTTTTCGTACTCAGGGGAAATTACCCTACATGTTTTGTGTTTATTTTCTCTTTTAACCCCTTGTGGAAATGAAAAATCAAGGCTAGACCAACCTTTAGTGTAAACTTTTTTTAATTTTTACACTAGATCATTGAACTAGTCTTTATTTTTTCATTTTCACAAGGGGTTAAAAGATAAAAAAAAAAAAAAACACAAAATGTGTAGCGCAATTTACCCCAAGTACGGAAATACCCCACATGTGGACATAAAGCACCATGCGGGTGCAGGGTAAGCCTCCGAAGGGAGGGAGCGCCATTTGGCTAGAACGGATGATGAATGCCATGTCGCATTTACAAAGGTCCTGTGTTGCCAAGACATTGGAAGTCCCCCAAAAGTGATCCCATTCTGGAAACTACACCCCTCAAGGAATCTAATAAGGGGTGCAGTGCGGATATAGACCCCTTGGTGACGGGCACATTTGTGCTGTGAAAATGAAAAAACAAAATTTTTCACTTTCATGTCACATTGTTCCACATTTGTGCCCGTCACCAGTGGGGTCCATATGCTCACTGCACCCCTTGTTAGATTCCTCGAGGGGTGTAGTTTTCAGAATGGGGTCACTTGTGGGGGTTTACAAATGTCCTGGCAGCATAGGGTCTTTCTAAATGCAAAATGGCCCTTGAAATCCATTCCAGCCTCCAAAAGCTAAATTGCTCCTTCCCTTCGAAGGCCCATCTTGCGGCCGCATTGGCGCTTTATGTCCACATGTGGGGTATTTCCGTACTCGAGACAAACTGCTCTACATGTTTTGTGGGTTTTTTTCTCTTTTAACCCCTTGTGAAAATAAAACATTTACGGCTAGGCCAGTGTTCAAGTGTAAAAAATTTAATTTTTACACAAAATCATTGATCTAGTCTTGACATTTCTCATTTGCACAAGGGGTTAAAAGAGAAGACACAGAACAAAACATGAGAAATTTCCCCCGAGTACGGAAATACCCCACATGTTGACTTAAGGAGCTATGCAGCCGCAAGACGAGCCTCCAATGGGAAGGAGCTCCATTTAGATTTTTGGGGATGGATTTGGGTAGAATGGATTTCGAGGGCCATGTTGCATTTAAAAATTTCCTCTGCTGCCAAGGCAGTAAAAAAAAAACCACAAGTGACCCCATTATGGAAACTACACCCCACAAGAAATGTAACAAGTCGTGTAGGGAGCATATGGACCCCAATGGTGACGGGCACAAATAAGGAACAATGTGGCGTGAAAATGAAATATAAAATTTTTTACACTATAATGTTGGTCTAGCCTTGATTTTTTTTATTTTCACAAGGGGTTAAAAGAGATGCGGGTGCAGGGCAAGCCTCCGAAGGAAAGGAGCGCCATTTGGATTTTGGAGGCTGGATTTCGCCAGAATTGATGAGGAACGCCATGTCGCAATTTCAAAGCCCTCGTGCTGCCAAGACAGTGGAAATCCCCCACAAGTGACCCCATTCTGGAAACTACACCCCTCAAGGAATCTAACAAGGGGTGCATTTAGGATATGGACTCCATGATAATAGGCACATTTGTGCTGTGAAAGTGAAAAAATAAAAATTTTTCACTTTCATGTCACATTGTTCCACATTTGTGCCCATCACCAGTGGGGTCCATATGCTCACTGCACCCCTTGTTAGATTCCTTGAGGGGTGTAGTTTCCAGAATGGGGTCACTTGTGGGGGCTTCCAGTGTCTTGGCATCACAAGGGCTTTGTAAATGCGACATGGCCCTTGAAATCCATTCCAGTGAAATCCAGCTTCCAAAAGCCAATTGGCGCTCCTTCATTGGAGGCTCGTGCTGCGCCCGCTTGGCACTTTATGTCCACATTTGAGGTATTTCCGTACTCAGGAGAAACCGCGCTACACGCTTTGTGTTTGTTTGTTTTTTTACTTTTATCCCTTTGTGAAAATAAAAAATTGAAGGCTAGAACAACATTTCAGTGTAAAAAATTTATTTTTCTTTTTTCACGCAACATTGTTCTAAAAATCTGTGAAGCATCTGTGGGGTCCAAATGCTCACCGCACCCGTTGTTACATTCCTCAAGGGGTGTAGTTTTCTAAATGGTGTCCCTTTAGGGGTGTTTTTTAGGTTTTGGCACCCCAGAGCCTCTGCCAACCTGAAGTGGTACAGTCAGAAATGACAAATATAACGGAGCCATTGAAATTCACTAGGCGCTCCTTTATATCTGAGGCTTGTGGTTGCGTCAAATAGCGCAATAGGGCCACATATGGGGTATTTCTATAAACTGCAGAAACGGGGCAATAATTATTGGGGTGCATTTCTCTGGTAATAGGTTTATAATTATGAAAGATATTGGATTACAATAAAATTTCGGCCCTTCTGCTTTTATTTCTGTGACTCACCTAAAGGATTAAAACACTTTCTGGATGTGCTTTTGCAGAGTTTGGGGGGTGCAGTTTCTGAAATGGGGTTCTTTGTGGGGCTTTATAACATACAGTTCCCCCAAATACACTTTTAGGCTATGTTCACACTGCGTATGATTCCGGCCGTAGTGCGAACCGCGAATATGCGCACGTAGTTTTGAGGTTGATGCGTTCGCTTGAAAGTATACGATATACGCCCGCACAGTGCACACTACGTATGAGCTTACGGCTGGATCACGACCATTGTTTGAGGACGGAAATGTTCCAACTCACGGCCGTGGATTTCCATGCGGTCCCGTACAAAGTACTTATTTCAGCCAAATTGAACTTGATTTTTCGATCCAAAAGGTTCTGTGTGGTTTACGGGGCTGGGCGAAGATTTCCAAGTAAATGACCTTTTTCAGATCGCTTCGAAACAAGCTAGGGAAGCATAACTGTACTACGGGCGTATGTTCGCGGTTCATACGCCTCCGGCCGGAATCATACGCAGTGTGAACATAGCCTTAGGCTGGGTTCACACTACGTATATTTCAGTCAGTATTGTGATCCTCATATTGCAACCAAAACCAGGAGTGGATTAAAAACACAGAAAGGATCTGTTCACACAATGTTGAAATTGAGTGGATGGCCGCCATTTAATGGCAAATATTTGCTGTTATTTTAAAACAACGGCTGTTATATTGAAATAATGGCCGTTATTTACTGTTATATGGCGGCCATCCACTCAATTTCACCATTATGTGAACAGGTCCTTTCTGTGTTTTTAATCCACTCTTGGTTTTGGTTGCAATATGAGGACCACAATACTGACTGAAATATACGTAGTGTGAACCCAGCCTAAACCTGAACAGGTCCTGATTGCTGATAATGTTTTAAGCTTTCTATTGTCTGAATAAATTGAAAGATAATTTAATAAATGCTGCCAACATAAAATAGACATATCGCTAATGCTATTTATATATAATTTATGCGGCATGACCATTTTCTGTACAAGCAGAAAAGTTTCAAAGTTGGAAAAATGCAATTTTCACGTTATTTTGTTTTTTTTTCATAAAGATTTGTTATTAGTATCGACTCCAATTTACCAGAAATGTAAAGTACAATATGTCACGAGTAGAGATGATCGAAAACCTATCTCTCCCTGCTTGAAGATCTCTCCCTGGCTAGGTTGAAAGCGCATCTGCAGTCAAGAGGCGGACGTCAATTACTAAATATTTGAGGTCATGTGGTCAGTGGCGGTCTTTGGCACCAAGCACACCAAGTGATCGCTTGGGGCCCCCAACATCCAAGGGGGCCCCCATGCCCCGCTCTTGTGCTCAAGACCGCTGGACAGGGCCGCTGCCCCGCTCGCTGCTGCAATCTGAACTGTAAATATGAGCACTCGTAATGAGCGCTCATAGTTACATGCAGCAGCACTGACAGGGCAGGAGACATTGGCCCCCTTCCTGTCAGTCACTCTTGTGGCCGCAAGAAGTGTTTTCCCTGCGGTCACAAGTGGCAGCTTTGTCCTTGTTGTGCCGGCTATCCAGTGACATCACTGGAGCATCGGCGCCAGGATAAGGGGAGTGCGGCCTCTTGTGATCGCACGGAAAACCCTTCCTGCGGCCACAAGAGTGAAGAGAAGAGGAGACGCCCGGACCCAGGTGAGTATAAGTGTTTGTTTTATTGTGTTATATACTATATGGAAGGGGGAGCACACAGGGGTCTGTTTAACTGGGGGAGCGCACATCGGGGGTCTATATAAATGGGGGGAGCACACAGGGGGGCTATATAACAGGGGGAACACACAGGGGGGCTATAGACTACTGGGGCTTTACAGAGGGGTCTATATACTACTGGGGGCAGCACACAGGGGGCCTATATACTGCTTGGGGCAGCAGAATGGGGTCTATATACAACTTGGAAAGCACACAGGAGGTCTATATCCAAGTGGGGGAGCACACAGGGGGGCTATATACTACTGGGGGAGCACACAGGGGTCTATATACTACTGGTGGGGCACACAGGGGGTCTATTTACTACTGGGGGAACATACAGGGGGTCTATATACTACTTGTGAGGCACACAGGTGGTCTATATATAACTGGGGGAGCACACAGGGGTCTGTATACTACTGGGGCAGCACACAAGGGGTCTATATAATACTGGTGGGGCACACAGGGGGTCTATATACTACTGGGGGAACCACACAGGGGGTTTATATACTACTGGAGGAGCACACAGGGGTCTTTATCCAAGTGGGGGAGCACACAGGGGGGGGGCTAAATACCCCTGAGGGAGCACACAGGGGGCCTATATACTAGTGGGGGAGCACACAGGGGGTATATAAAACTGGGGGCAGCACACATGGGGTCTATATACAACTGGGGCAGCACACAGGAGGTCTATATACTTCTATGGGAGCACACGGGGGGCTATATATTACTGGGGGAAAACACACAGGGGTCTATATACTACTGGGGGAAACAAACAAGGGGTATATACTACTGGGGGCAGGACACAAGGGGTATATACTATTGGGGAAGCACACAAGGAGTATATATTACTGGCGGTAGCGCACAAGGGGTATAAACTACTGGGGGCAACACACAGCGGTCTATTGTTTTGGAACGCTGGTCGAGGGGGGGGGGGGCCCAGACATAACTTCGCTTGGGGCCCCAGAAATGCCAAGACCGCCCCTGCATGTGGTTCAGCCATCCAGTGAGGGTAGACGCTGTTTTCGCGCTGCGTGTGTACTCCCAGGGTCCCTTACGGCCTCCCTGCATGGTGATTGGATTAAAAAAAAGTGCCAAGTGCGAAGGGAGGCCTTTCGAATGTTTCCCGCTTATTCGTCACACTACTCGATTGAATTAGAATCTTTTGAATACCGCAATATTCGATTGAATACAATCTAGATCAAATCGTAGTCGCTCATCTCTAGTCATGATAAAACAATCTCAGAATCAGCCGGATAGGTAAAAGCATTCTGAAGTTATTAATGACTAAAGTGACACTGGTCATATTCATAAAATTAGCCTCGGTCCTTAAGTCCATTTCAGGCTCTGTCCTTAAGGGTTCAAACACACACAGCAGATACGCAGCAGATTTGATACTGTGTTCAGTTATTTAGATCTAATCTTCTGAGTATCGCAGCAGTAAATACGCAGCGTATATACCGTGTGTGTTTGTACCCTAAAGGGAACCAATCACGCCGAAAATCCATCTTAAGAAAAGGAAATGTGCTGGCACACCCAGCACGTTTCCTAAACATCCCCCTGTAACCTCCGTGCCCCCCTCCATCAGTCAGTTATCTTACTTTGGGGAAGTCCCGCGCTGTATGTAAATTTCCGGGAAGTAGTCACGGTGGGCGGAATTAGTCATGGTGGGCAGAATCGGTCAAAGGTCTTGGGCGTCTGTAATCGCTGTAATCATGCCCAGAGGGGCGTGATTGAGAGGTCTGCCTTCCATCCACGTGACCCGGCGGCTTGCGTTTCACATCAGCGGCGCGCTGACGTCATCTGCACTCAGCGCCGATGTCTTCCGCGGGAGACGACGCCGACGTACTGCGCATGCGCAGACTCCGGAAGACGTCGGCGCGCCGCCGACGTGAAACGCAAGCCGCGGGGTCACGTGGATGGAAGGCAGACCTCTCAATCACACCTCTCTGGGCGTGATTACAGCGATAGACAGACGCCCAAGGACCTGTGACTGATTCTGCCCACCGTGACTAATTCCGCCCACCGTGACTACTTGCCGGAAATTTACATACAGCTCGGGACTTCTCCAAAGTAAGATTACTGACTGATGGAGGGGGGCACGGAGGTTACAGGGGAATGTTTAGGAAACGTGCTGGGTGATGTGCCAGCACGTTTCCTTATCTTAAAATGGATTTTCGGCGTGATTGGTTCCCTTTAAGTTAAAGAGGACCTGTGACAATTATGAAAAAAAAGAGATCAAGTTAACGTGCACCTGTCATTACAAAAAAAAAACTTTTGTCATAGAGACATCGGTGTTTAGACCCGACCCGCACCAATTGGGAGAGCGAGCGGGGGGCTGCATTACACCATACCTATAGCTTCCTGGCACTTATGGAGTGATTGGTTTCCTATCACTAGTCTAGCATTGCTGTCATGCTGTCCCTTGTGGCAGAAGCCATGGCAGCAGTGTGAATACAGCTGTATTATCGTCTAGTTTATTGGGGGGGGGGGGGGTCACCAAATATCCATCCTACACTTATCCGCAGCATGCTACTACACACAGGAAACTTGTAATTAAAAGAAATAAAAATGAGAGTCAATGACCGCCCCTCCCGTGCACCTCTGTTATATCCCTGCACCTGACCCTGTGCAGCACTCTTATTACTATTACAACTCTGCTCCTATCTCTCACTCTTCTATTATTCTCCTCTTTTATTCTTTACTCACCTCTCCTCTTATCGTCTGCGTAGAGAAACAAACAGCCGGAACAAAAACTCGGACCCGAAAGCGCGCCCCCGACGCGGCAACACACCTGTGTGCTTCAGGCGAGGCACTCATTGCGCGTCCCCGCTATCCTGGAACGCAAAAGAATGCGCGCCGCTAACACCTGGAACGCACAGAGCACGCGCTCACAGAATCCTTCAGCTGATTGGTCCGATTGATAAAGGCGGGTGAAAAGTGATTGGGTAAGAAATGTAGACTGTGCTGTGATTGGTCAGAGATTACTAGCTGTACTTGGTTGGTGTTGGAGGGTGACAAGCGGCCCTGTGATTGGTGGGCTTGTGGAGAGGAGTTCGGACATGTACTGGGAGCCGTGGAGATGAGCCAGCTAACTTCTGTAACATCGGGTGAATATCAACGGGTTATCTGGGGGCTGGTTGGTGTTACCGTCAGGTGTAGACTGTATCGTATTCAGACAGTGGTAATAGTGCCTGTAAATAGCAAGCAGTACATTCAGGTAGAGGGAGCTATGTGCGGGATCTTCTGTAGAATGTAGGTCAGAGGGTCCTCTATATAGACTAGAGGTATGTGGGGGATCCCCTTTATAGACTACATGTAGGTGGAGAGTTCTCTGTACTGGAGGTCAGGGAGAGGGGGGGCCTCTATATACACTGGAGGTCAGGGAGAGGGGGGGGGGGGGCTCTATATAGACTGGAGGTCAGGGAGATGGGGGGGGGGCTCTATATAGACTGGAGGTCAGGGAGAGGGGGGTCCTCTATATAGACTGGAGGTCAAGGAGGTGGGGGTCCTCTATATAGACTGGAGGTCAGGGAGATGGGGGGGTGTCCTCTATATACACTGGAGGTCAGGGAGATGGGGGGGCTCTATATAGACTGGAGGTCAGGGAGATGGGGGGGCCTCTATATAGACTGGAGGTCAGGGAGATGGGGGTCCTCTATATACACTGGAGGTCAGGGAGATGGGGGTCCTCTATATACACTGGAGGTCAGGGAGATGGGGGTCCTCTATATAGACTGGAGGTCAGGGAGATGGGGGTCCTCTATATACACTGGAGGTCAGGGAGATGGGGGGGTGCTCTATATAGACTGGAGGTCAGGGAGATGGGGGGCTCTATATACACTGGAGGTCAGGGAGATGGGGGGGGCTCTATATACACTGGAGGTCAGGGAGATGGGGGGGGCTCTATATACACTGGAGGTCAGGGAGATGGGGGGGGGCTCTATATAGACTGGAGGTCAGGGAGATGGGGGGGGGCTCTATATAGACTGGAGGTCAGGGAGATGGGGGGTCCTCTATATACACTGGAGGTCAGGGAGATGGGGGTCCTCTATATACACTGGAGGTCAGGGAGATGGGGGGGGGCTCTATATAGACTGGAGGTCAGGGAGATGGGGGGTCCTCTATATACACTGGAGGTCAGGGAGATGGGGGGTCCTCTATATACACTGGAGGTCAGGGAGATGGGGGGGGGGCTCTATATAGACTGGAGGTCAGGGAGATGGGGGGGTCCTCTATATAGACTGGAGGTCAGGGAAATGGGGGGCTCTATATAGACTGGCAGTCAGGGAGATGGGGGTCCTCTATATAGACTGGAGGTCAGGGAGATGGGGGGGTCCTCTATATAGACTGGAGGTCAGGGAGATGGAGGGGCCTCTATATAGACTGGAGGTCAGGGAGATGGGGGGTCCTCTATATAGACTTGAGGTCAGGGAGATAGGGGGATGGACCTCTATATAGACTTGAGGTCTGGGAGATGGGGGGAACCTCTATATAGACTGGAGGTCAGGGAGGTATGTGTGGGATCCACCAAAGAAGCAGTATAGGAGACAGCACTTCCAAAGTAACTTCACTTTTAATCACACCAGTGCAACATTTCGGCTGTAAGTGTAGCCTTTCTCACTGCTTGAGAAAGGCTACACTTACAGCTGAAACATTGCACTGGTGTGATTAAAAGTGAAGTTACTTTGGAAGTGCTGTCTCCATACCATATAGCCTGGACGTCAGGGAGGTATGTGGAGGATCCCCTAAATAGACTGGACGTCGGGGAGGTATGTGGAGGATCCCCTATATAGACTTGACGTCGGGGAGGTATGTGGAGGATCCCCTATATAAACTTGAGGTATGTGAGGGATCCACTCTATAGATTAGAGGTTAGGAAGGTATGTGGTATGGATCTACTACCCTGTTTCCCCAAAAAATAAGTGAGGGTCTTATATTAATTTTTTCTCCCAAAGATGTGCTCATTTTCAGGGGATGTTTTCTTTTTACATAAAAAATAATTCACATTCATTCAATGTTGGAACAAAAAAAATTATTATATACTGTACAGTCTGGTCTGGAGACTGTAAGGATCTCCCACAGGCATTCCTGGACCACTTGTACAGCAGGGACGGTATTGCAGCTTCCAGCCACCAGAGGGGGCTCACCACAGCATACTCGTACAGCGCAGCAGGGACAGCCTATGGTATGGCTGCAGGAGACTGGATAAAACCAGACTGTGTGCAGCTGTACATCTGGTGGTAGGTGACGGGCCTCTTGATGCCTTGCCTGCATATTTACAAGTAACAGCTGCAGAAGGGAACATCGGGGTTGGTGACAGATGACTGTCCTGAGTGCAGCTATTCTACAACGGACGGTTAACCCTTTGAGGACCAGGCCCAAAATGACCCAGTGGACCGCACAAATTTTGATCTTAGTGCTTTCGTTTTTCCCTCCTCCCCTTCTAAGAGCTCCAGCACTCTCAGTTTTCTATCTACAGACCATGTAATGGCTTGTTTTTTACAGGAATAGTTGTACTTTGTAATGGCGTCATTCATTTTACCATAACATGTATGATGGAATTCCAAATATATTATTTATGAAGATATAAATAGGTGAAATCGTAAAAAAGAATGCAATATGGTAACGTTTGGGGGGTTCCTGTGTCTACGTAATGCACTATATGGTAACAGCGACATGACACTATTATTCTATAGGTCAGTCCGAACACAACCATATGCAGGTTACACAGATTCTCTAATGTTATATATGTATTTTTTTTATGAAATCCTTTTTTTTGGCAATTAAATATTAATAAAATGGGCCTATTGTGACGCTTATAACGGTTTTATTTTTTCACCTATGGGGCTGTATGGGGTGTTTTCCCGCCATGATCTCTAGTTTTTATTATTACCATACTTGTGAAGATCGGACGTTTTGATCACTTTTTATTGATTTTTTTTAATATATAATGTAACATAAAATCGGTAATCTGCGCACTTTTTCCCCTCTTTTCGTGTACGCCGTTTACCGATCACAATGACGCTTGTTATATTTTAATAGATCGGACAATTACGCACGCTACGGTATATTATATGTTTATCTATTTATTCATTTTTATATGTTTTATTTATATAATGGGAAAGGGGGATGATTTAGACTTTTATTGGGGGAGGGTTTTGGGGTAGTGTGATAGTTTTTTGAACTTTTTTTTTTTTTACACTTTTGAAGTCCCTTTGAGGGACTTTTACATACAGTACTTTGATTTTTACACTGACCATTGCTATGCCATAGGCATAGCATTGATCAGTGTTATCGGCGTTTAAGGGGTTAATGACACGCAGCAGCGCCATCGCTGCAGCGTGTCATTACCGGTGAGGTCCCGACTGCTCACTGCAGCCGGCCCCCACCTGCTATGAAGCGCGCTCCGCTCCGGAGCGCGCTTCATAGCGGGAAAAACACCCAGGACGTAAGGTTACGTCATGGGTCGTCTGGGGACAGACTTCCATGACGTAACCCTACGTCCAGGGTCGTCTAGGGGTTAAGGTAGGGGTCAATGGCGGTGGGCTAAAAAGAATCATAGCTGCATGCCCTAGTGTTCTATTTGGCGGACATGCTTTCAAACAAAAACTTTGCTAGGTCTTACTTTCTGAGGAGGCCTTATATTTAGCAGTTTAGCAAAACCTCTACTAGATCTTAATTTAAGGGGATTACTTATTTTGGGGAAAACTAGATTATTTAGATTAAATACTGGGAGGTATGTTGAGATCCACTATATACAGTAGAGGTTAGGTAGGTATGTGGGGGATCCCCTATATAGGCTGAAGCGTTAGGAGCTATGTTTGGATTCCCCTATATAGGCTGGAGGGTAGGGATCTATGTTGGAGATCCCTTATATAGATTAGAGGTTAAGGAGGTATGTGGGGGATCCACTGTATAGAATAGATGTATGTGGGGGATCCACTATATATACTAGAGGTTAGGAAGGTCTGTCTGGGATCCAGTCTATAGCCTAGAGCTCATGGAAATATATTGGGGATCCTTTATACAGACTATAGACCAGGGAGGTATATGGGGATCTTCAATAGACTGAAGGTCAGAATAGCTGTGTGGAAGATCCATTATAGACTGGAGGACAGGGAGCTATGTTAGGGTTCCCATTAAGACTGGAGGTTCCATCACCCCAAGAACACCATTTTCAAATTGGATCATGATAGTAGCAGCTTAAAGTGACTCTGTACCCACAATCTGACCCCCCCCCCCCCCCCCCAAACCGCTTGTACTTTCGGATAGCTGCTTTTAATCCAAGATCTGTCCTGGGGTCCGCTCGGCAGGTGATGCAGTTATTGTCCTAAAAAACAACTTTTAAACTGGCAGCCCTGTGTCCCACGGGTGTGGCCTAGAGTGTGTGTGCATTAGGCTGGCACAACCTCTCTGTCCCTCCTCCCCACCCTCTTCATCATTAGGAATGCTCCAGGCAGATTGTCTCCTATTCATCAGCTGTGTCAGCCAGGCACATGGGCTGGATCGTTACGACACCTGTGGAAATGTTCAGCATGGAGAAAATGTTCCAGTGGCATTCCTAATGATGAAGAGGGTGGGTAGGAGGGACAAAGGGGTGGTGCAAGGTTAGGATATTCTAAGCCACGCCTGTAGGGCACGGGGCTGTAAGTTTAAAAGTTGTTTTTTAAGACAATAACTGCATCACCTGCCACACGGACCGCAGGACAGATCTTTGATTAAAAGCAGCTATCCAAAGGTACAAGGGGTTTGGGGGGTCAGATTGTGGGTACAGAGTTGCTTTAAATGGGCACTTTCATACAAACAAAAACAACAACAACTTTTGATATGTCAGAGACATATTAAAAGTTTTGGTCATGAGTGGAGAATCAGGAGAATGAGCTGAGAGAAGTAAGCGCTTAGCGTGTTCACTTCCGACTATGTGACCTAGATTGACTTACGATACAAGTCTATAGAGGGGTCTAGGTCTCATCACAGAGGGGGCACAGAGGAGCATTTGGTTGTCTTCTGTTTTCTTATTATAGTTTTTTTTTTTTTTGTACATGGTTATGGTCGCTGCTACCTTGTTGGAGTTGTTTTTAACAGCATTAAGTGGCATGCTTTACAGCAAGACCATGGACATAGATGGCAAGAGACAGTACCTGTCTCCTTGACATGAATGTTAAACATTACTGAGCATAATCTGGGACATTTGAAGAGGTCATTCCACAGGATGCTGCTATTGTCTTATACTGGTGTTATCTATTTACTGGTGTCACCTTTTACTGTAAGGCCATGTTCAAAGAACGTAAAAAGTACAGCCGTTGTTGCCATCGGCAACAACGACCGTACTTTGTGCGGGTGAACACGCCGCATGGTCTTTAATGGGATCCCGGCCGGAGCGTATACACCGTATACGCTCCGGCCTGGATCCCATGCGGTGCCGCTGCGGCCGCTTGCTTCATTGTGTGCTATGAGAGTTCTGATGTAGGCGCGTGCTGATGAGCCCTCATCAGAACACTGCGGCCAGAAAGATTATCCGGCTGGTACTTCAGTACCAACCGGGATGATCTTTGCAGAGATCCGCCGGGTCACGGAACAGCCGGTCTCTTACGCCATGTGAGCATGGCCTAATGCTGTACACATCACTTAAAGTGACTGTACCACCAGGCCCAGGCTGAAGCACTGGAGGCAGGCCGACCCACCCACAGTGGGAAGAAACCCCAGCCCCTCCATGACGTGACTCCATTAGAATCAATGGAACCCTATCATAGAGGGGCTAGGGTTTCCTCCCACTAAGGGTGGGTCGGCCCGCCGCCAGTGTTTCAGCCTGGGCCTGGTGGTACAGTCACTTTAACAGCAGCCTCCTCCTTATAATCACAGCAGGAAGTCTCAGCTTAGTTTTAGGCCTAGTAGTGAGAATGAAAACTGCAAGATTTTATTAATTCTATAATAATATAGAAAAAAAAGTGGAAAAAAAACCTAGTGCACTGACATCCCCATACACAGAGCTGCAGCCAATTACTGGTCTATGTGGTTATGCTTTGTTATTTGCTTTTTCTCTGGAGTTGTACGTTAAGGCACGATTACATTGATTGTATTCTCTTTTTATCACACAGGGTCACCCCTTTCTGTGCTGGTCAATGCTGTATGGCTGGTGATGAAAAAGAGGGATATTAAAAACTTTGGGAAGATTCTTGACTTCCTGGAATTAACTCATGAACAGGTTCCTGGTCTGCTCTACTACACGCACCATGCTAAACTCAGCACCGGTCTAAGAGGGAAGGTGAGCTTTTGAAAGCTGTTTCAGTGCAGATATGGGCTCCTGAATATTATAGCTAGAGATGAGCAAACCTCAAGCACGGTCGGATTTGTCCGAACCTGAGCATGCAGCATTTGATTACCGGTGGCTGAAAAAGTTGGATGCAGCTTTGGGGAGTCCTGGAAAACATAGATATAGCTATAGGCTGTATCCATGTTTTGCACACAGCCTTAGAGCTGAATCAAACTTCTTCAGCCAGTGGTAATCAAATGCTGCACACTCGGTTCAGACAAACGTATTTGAGATTTAAACATGCAAAAGAACACTCCAGAGACACCATCAAAGTCTCAACGTAGTGAGCTAGCCAGACCTTCCTCTGGCAAGGAATAACCAAGCCAAGGAATGTCTCCAATCAAGGAAACCACCCAAGCAAGGTATCCATCCACAGACAGCTGTTTCGGGGTATTTGCCCCTCATCAGTGTGGATTCTGGCTAGTGGGAGCAATGCAAAACTCAAACACGGGATAGCAAGATATCTCTAGCCAGGGGCCACCCTCGTATTTCCCTATTTATGTTCCAATACTCGCAACCGAGTAGGACTTAAGGGGCTATTTATCAGGGTGGTATGGTGCTCTCCCCATCATGGAGGCACCCCGTGGCAACAGGCTAGAGATATCTGGCTATCCCGTGTTTTGAGACTCGCAACCGAGACTCCACAGACTCTTGTTTTGCATAGTTAAATTTTTGGGGGTGTCAGTGGAGACTCTTGAGTACTTCAATGGAGTTTTTTTTGCTGTTCTCCTTGAGTTCAGTGATTAAGGTGTTTTTTTTGTGGGAGCAATGCTAGTAAGTGCTTGCCCTTTTGCATGCACTTACTAGGCATTGGTCCCACTAGCCAGAATCCTACTCCACATTGATGAGGGGCAAATACCCCGAAACAGCTGTCTGTGGATGGATACCTTGCTTGGGTGGTTTCCTAGATTGGAGACATTCCTTGGCGTGGTTGTTCCTTCCCAGAGGAAGGTCTGGCTAGCTCACTACATTGAGACTCTGATGGTGTCTCTGGAGTGTTCTTTTGCATATTTGATTTCCCAGGGGGCAATGTCCTAGAATACACTGACGTCGAGACTTGTGATGGTGTCTCTATGTTGTTTTTGGTTGATCTCCCTGAGGTCAACCAGTGTCCTTGTGCATGAGATTCACTCATCTCTTATTTTAGCTTAGGACTAGACAACTTTTTAACTCACAATTCCATTATATATTGTTATAATAGAAATGAAAAGTTAATGGATTTTGAAAGTGTTACTGTCATTTAAACAGACGTAAAACGTTTTGGTCAGTGCCCCCAGCGACTACTATATTCAGACGGGAGAAACACACGGCTATGCACTTCACTCCCCGACTTCCTGCCTGATATTACTCATTGGAAGCCTTTTGGATTGAGCAGCGGGCTGGGAAGTGAAGAACATTTTACAGATAATGGGGTGATTGCTGTCACACCATTTTGTTGCTATTTGTTCACACCTTACCTCTTGTTTTACAGATGCATAGAGCCGGGCTAATTCTTTAATATTTCCCTCATTTTTACAGATTGTGCTTCACATGTTTGAAGAAAAGAAACCTCTACTGGATATTCTCACAGCTCTGAACTGTTACTTTCCTCCTGTATTCCCTGATGATTCTGCAGTGGTAAGAGTTGTCACTACAGTAGTTTGCACTGCATGGTCAGTCATAGCAGCGGGTACAGCTTCTGAAGACCATAATGATCAGTCATTCACATATTGTCCTTCACACATTGAAGCCTAACATGCCCCTCATTCAAATAAATGGACAACCATGTGCCCCATACCATTCATTTTAAGATGGAGCAATACAAATGTTACCACTAGATGGCCCTAGTGTGCCTTTTTTATTGTCTTGTTTTTCCTGAGCCGTGACTACTTGTACATTTTACAAGTGGTATATTTTCCTCCTGCTGCCTTCTTCTGAAAACACAAACTTCCCTGATGATCTCCGTCAGTGCATCAACACTGGTCATAAACAGATCCCCAGTGAGTCAGCACATTCAGTACTTACTGACCCACATCTGTTTATTGATTTTCTACATAACATAAAAAAAATAGCAGTAAGTTTATTTTCTGTACCTGTGGGTCATGGCTTTGTTTCTGTCTATGAATGCACATGTATGTTGGTTACATGCTTTTTTGGAGAACTCCAGCAAGTTGTTGTTGCCACAGAACACAACTACACATGAAGTCTGTGAGTGTGAACCAACACTAATTTCTCAAGAAAAGTAGCTGTTACTTTCCTCCTGTTTCCTCAGATAAGAGTTGTAACTACTGTAGTTTTTACTGCATAATCAATAGTAGCAGCACATTCTATGTGATCAGTCACTGGCTCATCCAGCTTCTGAAGACCATGATGATCAGTCATTGGCACATCCAGCTTCTGAAGACCATGATGACCAGTCACTGGCACATCCAGCTTCTGAAGACCATGATGATCAGTCACTGGCACATCCAGCTTCTGAAGACCATGATGATCAGTCACTGGCACATCCAGCTTCTGAAGACCATGATGATCAGTCACTGGCACATCCAGCTTCTGAAGACCATGATGATCAGTCATTGGCACATCCAGCTTCTGAAGACCATGATGACCAGTCACTGGCACATCCAGCTTCTGAAGACCATGATGATCAGTCATTGGCACATCCAGCTTCTGAAGACTATGATGATCAGTCATTGGCACATCCAGCTTCTGAAGACTATGATGATCAGTCATTGGCACATCCAGCTTCTGAAGACCATGATGATCAGTCATTGGCACATCCAGCTTCTGAAGACCATGATGATCAGTCATTGGCACTGGTGGAATTTAGTTACGTTGAAGCATACTTTAGCACCCATTCAAATAATTAGGCAACTTGTGCCCCAGAACCATGCGTTCTATAGTGGTAGCAATACAAATGTTACCACTAGATGGCCCTAGTGTGAAATTTGTATTTTTGTTTTCCTGTTTTTACAGAATAGTGCCTACACTAGACTGGTTAAATGGGCACTTTTACCAATAAATTCTGTTAAATCAGCACAGGAGGTGATATACTACATCCTTGCTATTTATTTTATTTTTTTGCCTTTTTTTCTATACAAAATACAATGCTATAAAATTGAACACTAGGTGCCCCACGTACTGGAAAACTGCAGTCGAATCTCTGCCATTAAAGTGACACTGTCAAACCCTTTTTGCATTCTGACTTCTCTACACAGGTGTAATGGGTAAATTTAGCCGTTTTCCTACCTTATTTTATATCATATGTCATGGTACTTTTTTCTAGTAAAAGTGATCTTTTATCATCTGCGGATTGTGCTGTCTGGGCGGGGCTTTATGAGCCCGCCCACAGCGACACCTTTCACCCCGCTCCCGTGACTCTGTCATTGCATAGACCACGCCCCCCTCAGCGGTCATTGGTATGGGCCGACCTAGAAGGGAAGACATATGATATAAAATAAGGTAGGAAAACTGCTAAATTTACCCATTACCTTTGTAGAGAAGTCAGAATGGAAAAAGGAGGTGACAGTGTCACTTTAAGTCTTTAGTAACAGCAAAAAAAATAGAGACCAAATGCAGGAAGTGATGTCACTTGTCCAAGTAAAGATGACTGTCCCAGTAAAGATGAATACTGATTGGCCAGCAGCAGTGCACGCCCCTGTACACGCCCCTGTGTATTGCTGCAGCTGAGTCAACTGATAAAAAAGACCCGCCCACCAGAGTGACATGTAGAAGCATGAGCAGCACAGTAGCACAGACCATTGGAGCCATGATATAAAAACCAAAACCAAGAAGGCAAGAATTAACTTTTTATTTGCTGGAGGGGAGGGGATATTTTTTTTTATATGTCATGACAGGTACACTTTAGGTCCATGACAGCTTCTGTATGTAGGTTGCATGTTCTTTGGAGAACGCCATATAGTTGTAGAGGTCAGAAGGAGTCTGTGAGTGTGGACTACCACTAATTTCACAAGCAAAGAAGCTGTGACATGCTCCAAAATGGGCATACCTCTTTGGCGCCCTGTGATTGCAAGTAACTATATATATCAATTTTTTTTTTACGTTTTCTATGTAACTACGCTCCTGCCCTTACTAGCCAGTTGTGAGGGCAGATGACATAACTTCCTTTACACGCCCACACAATTTAGGAGAACTGCAGATAAGGTGAGCAGAGGAATGGGGATAATAAAAAAAATCGCAGCATAACCCCTTTGTTCAGGGAACCGTAAGCCGCAGCTTTGCCCTCCCCATAGAGAATAAAGGAATGCTCTGCCTTGCTGACTATTCCTGTGTATGGGGAGGACAGGCGGCAGGCAGGAGAGATAGCTGATGTCCAACAATCGTTCCGTCCTCAGTTATTGAAGGTGTGTGGCCACCTTTAGTGTGTTTTACTACAACTACATATTGTACATTTTGGATCGTATTGCCAAGTAACTATTTTATCTTCTTTTGATGCATTTTTAGGCTCATCGTAAGGCTTTTAAGGTCCAGCAGTGTAAGATACATTTTCGAAAATTGGTCCTTCGCATGATTCGAGATGAAAATTTTCGACAACATTTTGTAGAGGTAAGAGGGAAATATCTCAACTCTGCATTGCAGTGGTTTTAGTCTGCCAATATAAAAGGTAACAGCTATGCATATGCTGTATTCACACATACTGTATCTGCTGTGGATTTTATGGTGTGGGTCTGCTGTACAGTGCTTCTTCTATGTTTTGTAAGAGTATGTTCATACATCCTGTTCATGATGCTGATTTTGTCATTGACTAAATGCCTTGTTACTCATCGCTAGCAATGCTGTAAATGAGCTTCCGTTTCCGTTGGCTGGACGTTTTCTATAACATGTGAAATGTGCGTCTGACGGCCAATGATTTTTAACCTTGTCAGAACTAAGCAAGCGTTTGCTGACTGAGGCTGGGTTCACACTGCGTTTTTGCAATCCGTTTTTTTTCATCCGTTTTTTGAAAAAAACGGATTGCAAAAACGGATGCATTTGTGTGCATCCGTTTTGATCAGTTTTTCCATTGACTTCCATTATAAAAAAAAACGGATACAAACGGATCCGTTTTTTTTGACGGACACAAAAACGTTGCTGACGCTATTTTTTTTTTTTTTTTGTCTGTTAAAAAAAACGGATCCGTTAAACGTATGCTAAAAACGCAGTGTGAACCCAGCCTTACTGATCTCTAGCCCTATTACACGGGGTGATCTTTGTCTGATGTGACTGATATTTGGCCCATCTACTGGGGCCTTCACCAGCAGAAAATCTGCAGAATATAAAGTATGTGTGAACATACACTTACACAACATTATATTCTGCTTCCCAGAATACAGGGTTTTACACAAAAAAATGCTTTATGGGTTATATGAGAGCCTATAGCAACCAGTCAGAATTTAGGTCCTCTTTTTCAAAGCGGGTCTGAAAATTAACAGATTAGTTCTTGTCTGCTCTGGTGTTTCTACATAATAAATTGTTTTATCATGGCACAGACAATATCTGTAAAATTTGACTTGCTTAACCCCTTAATAACAAGCCAATTTATATTTTTCGTTTCCTCCTCGTATGAGGTTGCAATTTGCACTTTGTATGACACTCTTCATTTTTCCATAATATATGCTGTGAAACCTAAAAATATTATTTGCAAGGTGAAATTAGAATTAAAAAAATATATATAATATAAAATAAATGTTTTTAAATTTACTCTTTTCTGACCCTTATAATGTTTGTATTTTTTGTCAAAAAAAATTCTGGGATGTGAGGTGACCAAAAATCAATTATTTCTCACTTTAGCGGTCTTTTGTGCTTGCACTTTTAGGCTATGTTCACACAATGCAAGTAAAGTATTAATCACGGCCGTTGTTGCCAATTTGCAACACAGCCGTGATTAATACTTTAGTTACATTGTTCTGCAGCTAGAGGGAATCCCGGCTGAACTGTATACAAATAGTATACACTCCGGGATCGCTAGCAGGTGCCCCTGCATCCGAATTCAGCAGAAGTGAAGATCATCTGATCTTCAGTAACACCGGCCGTTCTGTGATCCGGCCAAGTCATAGAATGGCCGGTGTTGCAAGTAGTGTGAACATGGCCTTACTGTGTGAGATCAGAAATGGAATCTAATTTAATAGGTCTGGCAATACCAAATATGTTTATTTTGAGTGGTGGTGGTCAGTTACCTAGACAATGAGCTGTCAACAATGGGAAGGAAAGAGCGGCATATCAGTAGAAGGAGGCCAGTTTGGTAAATGAATGTATGTGCAAAAATACTTACCTTGACAAGTCCTACAAGTGTATGCGTTGGCAGATCTATAGGACATGCCATCATCTTATGATTGGCGTGGTCTGACCTCTGGCTCCTCCCACAGGCTAAGACTATTACTGCATGGTATGTACTCATCTCAACCTGTCATACTTGCAGTCAGCTCTTTAGGAACACTTAGGTGTACATTGTGTAAAATAAACCTTTACTTTTTCCTTAACAGAATACCCTGCATGTAGAGTATGGGGATACATTTATGGCTGTCCTAGAGAAGCTTCTTTGGGAATTCTTGTGTAGGCTTGAGACCGTCCTCAACTACCAGGTAACACATGGCGATTATTAAGAAGAGTTTAAAGAGAACCAATCACCTAAAATTCACTATCCCTATTATCAAAGGTCCTCTCTCCCTAAGTCTATCTATGAAGATACAGACTGCCTTTGCAGTCTGTATCTTATTCTTTACCTAATTCCTCCTCTTCTGTGAAGTAATGCCGGGCGCCGCCATCTTGATGACGTCACGCTGGAACGCACCGCTAGAACGCAATTGACGTCATCAAGATGGCGGCGACCAGCATTAATGCACCGGAACAAAGGAGCAAATGCAGTCTGTATCTAATACTTTACCTGCTCCTTTGTTCCGGTGCAGTAATGCCGGCCGCCGCCATCTTGATGACGTCACATGCGTTCCAGCGGTGCGTTCCAGCGTGACGTCAACAAGATGGCGGCGGCCGCCATTACTGCATCGGAACAAAGGAGCAGGTAAAGTATTAGATGCAGACTGCAAAAGCAGTCTGTATCTTCATTTTGTCTATTTATAAAGATACAGACTGCCTTTGCAGTCTGTATGTTATACTTTACCTGATCCTCTTGTTCGGTGCAGTAAGGCCGGCGCCGCCATCTTGATTACGCTACTTGCGTTCCACCGCTGGTGACGTAATCAAGATGGCGGCGCACGGCCTTCCTCCACCGAACAAGAGGATCAGGTAAAGTATAAGATACAGACTGCAAAGGCAGTCTGTATCTTCATTTTGTCTATTTATGAAGACACAGACTGCCTTTGCAGTCTGTATCTTATACTTAACCTGATCCTCTGGTCCGCTGTAGCATGGTCGGGCGCCGCCATCTTGATTTAGTCTCTTGCGTTCCAGCGGTGGAACGCAAGTGACGTCATTAAGATGGCGGCGCCCGGCCTTGCCGCTCTGCATGACGGGAGCTTCCTGTCTCGCGCCGGCTCTTTTAAAAAGAGCCGGCGCGAGACAGGAAAGTAAAAAGTAAATATTTTAAAAACGCAACCAAAAAAATAATCAATTATATTTACAAATATTAATAAAATAATGAAATACATCTAATTAGGGGGAAAATGTTTTTTGATTATCATCCATGATTGGTTCTCTTTAAAGGTGGATTTGAATATTCAGAAAATGCTAAAAAAATTCTATTTTAAACATGTCATTTAAACCTGGATTTCAGTGAGCCAATGTATTATCTGTCCTGACACAGGTACCAGGAGCCACAGAGCCATCTGTTGTAGATGAGGACCATCTCTCCAACACTCCCATCCGCCCTAGTGCAGGACTAAGTAAGTTAAGGTTCAGCTCGTGAGGACCTCCCAATGGCCGCTGCCTTTTCTAACAATGACCCCTTATCTGCTGCTTTGTTCTAATACCTCTAAGAGGTGTCATTTTACACTCTCATAATGAGATTGCTATTATGGGTTCTTTTAAAGAATTTCTGTTTGTATTTATAGATTTTAGAATTTCTATCATGTTGTAGATTTACCTCTATTTATGGAATAAAAGCTTGACTTTTGGTGTTAAATTATGTGAATGTTTTTTTAAAGGCATAATCACATTTGTAACTGCAACTCCTTTTATTATCATCCTATTTCTTAATAGTGCTGTAGTCCATCATATCGTAGTGAATTTGGAGATAAAAAGGAATTAGAAGTCCCCTTCAACTTCTAGAATGTGTTCTTGCAATTGGCTAGGGGTCTGCCTAATCTTGAATTTTACACCGAGAGTGTGTAATATTACATGGAGCCTCAATAAAATTAACAAATGACCATGAGATACAAAGTAGTCCTTAAAGAGGAAGTCCCACAAACTAAAAAACGGCAGGCAAGTGAACTCTCCCATCCCCATGCTTCCGTTGCACTGCTCCAGGGTCCCGTTCATTGTCGCCGGCTGTCATCTTCTTCAGGAAACTGGGTATGTCACGTACCTGGTTCTTGCAGCAACGTCACGGCCTAGCTGAGCAGTTGCCTACTTAGTCAGTTATTGATTGGAGCGGTGTCCCGCCCCAGTCACTGATTGGCTGCACGGCAATCACTTAGCCGGGGCGTAACAGTGCAGCTAGCGGTGCTGCAGGACACTGGCTGATGTGAACAGGACCCCGTAGCAGAAGCATGGGTATGGAGAGTTCACTTGTTTCTTATTTTTTCACCCACCAACCTTGCCTGCCTTTTGGTTTTTACAATCTGTGGGACTTCTCCTTTAAGAGTCACCTTTTGCAGTCACTCCCTGGCTAATAGAGGAGGGTTCCAAGCAGGAAGCACCCACCTTCCATATGCCCTTATCACTGATACAGTGGTAATTTTCCCTCTGGTTGTGGGGTAAGAACAAGAAAGGCAAGGAGCCTTGGCTGTGTACTGTTTATTAGTTTTTACATGCTATTTCAAATCGGGATGATTTAGCTTTACTAAATAAGGGGTCAAAACAATGGAAACTCGCAACAAAATGTCATTCACGCGGCTTACCTAACAATCTCTGTAACCTTCTGTCTTGGGCAAACTCATTGGGGACATTATTAAGACCTGTATTTTCAGTGTCAATCTTAAAAATGTCCCAACAGGAAAGAGGCTTGCAGGATTTATGTAGAGGCGCAATGCAGTGAAATCTACGCGAGGTCAATGCGGGCATAGATTTTACTGACCTTTTCCAGCCATGTTGTCACCCCGCCCCCGTTCTGCCGCTCTGGCGCAGCATTTGTGAATAAATTTACTGCATCTGGGCCCACTTCGCCACAAAATGGTGTCTGCGCCACATCCTAAATGTCCCCTATTGTGTGTTACCTCCCTTGTCTATATACATGTATTTCTTTTCTCCCATTTGTTTTAGATTTTTCAGAAATGAAGAAACAGAGATCAAATGCCACAACCTGTAGTGTAACCTCCAGTGATAAACCAGAAGAAACTCCTAGCAGTGTTTACCGTTGTACACAAAGTGAACAAGGTTCTGGTAGGTGTAAAGGCACTGCCTTACAGGCTGAAGGTGTGGAGCAAGAGCCTGTCTATAGAAGGACCCTGGACCTGGTCAGTAGTTTTGCTGATGGTGGATACAGAATGGATGAACCCCACCCACCATTTTTATCAATTTTTGGATTTGACTGCAGTGAAAGTACTAGGATCAATCCTTGTGAAAACTTTTCTCCGCCAGATCCATTGCAGTCTCCAGATCCAGACGTTGACCTGGGGCATGGTTCAGAGTCAGTCACTTGGTATGATGAGATGGGACATGGGTCATTTTCTGACATCCAGGTTACAGATGTAGCACAGACTTTAAATCCCCATCCAGTGTCCAGTTCTTTGCATGCTGTGTCTGAGGTTAAATGTGATAGACAAGATGAGGCCTTAGCTCAGGGACTGATGTCATGGAGGTTCCAGCCAAGGGTCTGTCTAACAAAACTGCCTCTGAATATTATTAATAAGTATCAAGATCAAGAATCTTCAAAAGATAAGACTTCTGAAGAGAATGTAACTTCTCAGATGGCAGACTCTGAGCTGTCCCAAAGTGAGACTTTACCACCTTCTGGTAGCTGGTCCTGGGTGCATTCTGGTCCCACAGACAATGACAGCAATGATCCTGACTATTTACCTGGACACACTTTCTTCCATCATGTTGTTCAACAGATAAGCAGAATACAACCAAAAAGACCCCTACACTCTCTTCACCACCATGATGGTAGCTGACCATTGTAACTTGGGATTCTCAGTTGTGGTGGTGGACAATGGTACACTATGGATCAGAATTATTTTTACCTCAGTTCAGGGATTGATAAATATGCTTGCCTCCATAAAGTAACATTTTATTTATTCATAGTGAAACATGTCACTGGTCACTATAGTGAAAAGGATGCTGTGCTCTTTTATCAACTTACCAACTTCTGGAGACCCTTTTACATATCAGTGGTGATTTCAACACACAGATACCCAACAATAACCTATTGATACTTTAACTATAAAATTTTTACTTTATTACCATCATCATTCCATTTACAAGTGGGTGCCACCAGAAGGAAGGTGATGGAGTCAAAGATTGAACACTTCCTACTACTTCTATGTAGGTGTTGTATACAGCTAGAGCTGGGCGATATGGCCAAAAAATAAAATCTCGATTTTTTAAAAAATTTTGGACGATTCTCGATTTAAATCTAGATTTTTTTTCCTTTTTGCTAAATAAACAGAATAGTTTTGTCCTTGCAGCATCAGATACTATTTTAATGACATTTGAGACAACTGTATTGCTTCTCACTGTAACAGTGCTCCCCTGTAGTAGACAAGCCCCCTGTGTGCCATTCTGGGCCCCCATATAGTATAGGAGATCTTCTTTGTGTGTTTAGTAGTGGAGGTATAGTGGATAAGGGGTGTAGTAGTAGTAGTACAGGTAAAGATGAGGGGTGTAGTAGTACAGGTACAGATGAGGGATGTAGTAGTAGTAGTACAGGTACAGATGAGGGGTGTAGTAGTAGTACAGGTACAGATGAGGGGTGTAGTAGTACAGGTACAGATGAGGGGTGTAGTAGTACAGGTACAGATGAGGGGTGTAGTAGTACAGGTACAGATGAGGGGTGTAGTAGTAGTACAGGTAAAGATGAGGGGTGCAGTAGTAGTACACGTATAGATGAGGGGTGTAGTAGTAGTACAGGTATAGATGAGGAGTGTAGTAGTAGTAGTACAGGTACAGATGAGGGGTGTAGTAGTACAGGTACAAATGAGGGGTGTAGTAGTAGTACAGGTAAAGATGAGGGGTGTAGTACTAGTACACGTATAGATGAGGGGTGTAGTAGTAGTACAGGTATAGATGAGGAGTGTAGTAGTAGTAGTACAGGTACAGATGAGGGGTGTAGTAGTAGTAGTACAGGTACAGATGAGGGGTGTAGTAGTACAGGTACAGATGAGGGGTGTAGTAGTAGTACAGGTAAAGATGAGGGGTGTAGTAGTAGTACAGGTACAGATGAGGGATGTAGTAGTAGTAGTAGTACAGGTATAGATGAGGAGTGTAGTAGTAGTACAGGTACAGATGAGGGGTGTAGTAGTAGTACAGGTAAAGATGAGGGGTGTAGTAGTAGTACAGGTAAAGATGAGGGGTGTAGTAGTAGTACAGGTATAGATGAGGGGTGTAGTAGTAGTACAGGTAAAGATGAGGGGTGTAGTAGTTCAGGTACAGATGAGGGCTGTAGTAGTACAGGTATAGATGAGGGGTGTGGTAGTACAGGTATAGATGAGGGGTGTAGTAGTAGTACAGGTAAAGATGATGGGTGTAGTAGTAGTAGTACAGGTATAGATGAGGGGTGTGGTAGTACAGGTATAGATGAGGGGTGTGGTAGTAGTACAGGTATAGATGAGGGGTGTAGTAGTACAGGTACAGATGAGGGGTGTAGTAGTAGTACAGGTATAGATGAGGGGTGTAGTAGTAGTACAGGTATAGATGAGGGGTGTGGTAGTACAGGTATAGATGAGGGGTGTAGTAGTAGTAGTACAGGTACAGATGAGGGGTGTAGTAGTAGTACAGGTATAGATGGGGTGTAGTAGTAGTACAGGTATAGATGAGGGGTGTAGTAGTACAGGTACAGATGAGGGGTGTAGTAGTAGTACAGGTATACATGAGGGGTGTAGTAGTAGTACAGGTATAGATGAGGGGTGTGGTAGTAGTACAGGTATAGATGAGGGGTGTGGTAGTACAGGTATAGATGGGGTGTAGTAGTAGTAGTAGTAGTACAGGTATAGATGAGGGGTGTAGTAGTAGTACAGGTATAGATGAGGGGTGTAGTAGTAGTACAGGTACAGATGAGGGGTGTAGTAGTACAGGTATAGATGGGCAGCTAGGGGGGGATGGAGGGGGACTGGGGGTGACGGAGGGCGACTGGGGGTGACGGAGGGCGACTGGGGGTGATGGAGGAGGAGTGGGGGTGATGGAGGGCGACTGGGGGTGATGGAGGGCGACTGGGGGAGATGGAGGGCGACTGGGGGAGCTGGGAATGATTGGGAAAGGAGTACACATAGCCCTCCTCCCCTCACCCCGGCCACACATGCAGGTCCCGGTCTCTGCAGGAGGCTGCAGGGACTGTAGTGGTGATAGCGTCGCTGCCATTACTGGAGCTGTACAGCGGGATCAGGGGTGAAGATCCTGCTGTACAGCTCCAGTAATGGCAGCGACGCTATCACCACTACAGTCCCTGCAGAGACCGGGACCTGCATGTGTGGCCGGGGTGAGGGGAGGAGGGCTATGTGTACAGCTGGGGAAGGTCGGTCACGGCTCTGGGGGACTGCCGACCGACCTGCACCTCGCCGCACTTCCCGCCCACCCGGCACCTCCACGCAGCGCCGCCCCCTCACTTCCCGCCGGCCGTAACCTGCACCTCATGGCCGGCCGGCACCTCCACGCAGTGCTGCCCGCCCTCCATCTCCCGCCCGGCACCTGCACCTCCCGTCCGCCCGCCCGACTGACTCTCCGCGCTTCTCTGCCCTTCTCTGCCCGCAATGATTTTTTGTGAAAATCGAATTTACGATTTTCACAAAAAATCAAATCGATTCTAACCTTCTGGGCGAATTAATCGAATTAATTCGATTAATCGCCCAGCCCTATATACAGCCTGCATATTGTAAGTGGAGTCAGCAGGGGGGATGTGCAACAGTGGGACGTCAAGATGTAATTTCTCTACCTTCCCTCTGCTAAGTAAATACATGTCTGCTTATGTAGCATTATCACCATTGATAATGCCGGTCTCTGATATAAAATATATCCAAGACTTTGCCCGAGCCCCAAGACTTTGCCTGAGCCTCCCCCATACTCTGGCACTCGCTACCCCTACACATCCGGCTCTCACCCACCATCAAGTCCTTCAAAAGTAATCTGAAAACCTATCTCTTCAAAGTAGCCTACAACCTATAACAATTCTGCATCACACTTGACTGGCTGCACTTTACCTCCTGTTTTTCTCCCCGTACCTTATAGATTGTAAGGCCTTTAACCTCTTAAGGACATAGGACGTACCGGTACGTCCTATGTCCTCACTTGCACTTCAAAGCGGGGCCGCGCGGCGGCCCCGCTTTGAAGTGCCGCGATCCCGGGTGCCGCGTGTAGCCCGGGACCGCCGCTATTAGCGGGCACGGTCTGATCGCCGTGCCCGCTAATTAGCTAATCGGAGGCAGCTGTCAACGTTGACAGCTGCCTCCGATTACCGGAGGCAACGTTTCCCTGGTGTCTAGTGGGGGAGATCGCTCCTCCGGGACCTTGTCCCGGAGGAGCGATCTCCGTTACTGATGCCGGCCGGGGACGCGTCCAAGATGGCGCCGTCCTCGGCTCGGCACTCGTTTACTTCCGGCTGCAGCAGCCGAAAGCAAACGAGTGCCGATCTCATGGATCTCTGCAGCATATCTATGCTGCAGAGATCTCAATGAGAGATCACAGTGTATATACTAGAAGTCCCCCAGGGGGGCTTCTAGTATATGTGTAAAAAAAAAAAAAAAAATGTTGTTAATAGTAAAAAGCCCCCTCCCCTAATAAAAGTCTGAATCACCCCCCTTTTCCCAGGTTTTAAATAAAAGTAAACAAATAAATAAATAAATAAACATGTTTGCTATCGCCGCGTGCGTAATCGCCCGAACTATTAATTAATCACATTCCTGATCTCGTACGGTAAACGGCGTCAGCGCAAAAAAATCCCAAAGTGCAAAATTGCGCATTTTTGGTCGCATCAAATCCAGAAAAAATGTAATAAAAAGCGATCAAAAAGACGTATATGGGCAATCAAGGTACCCATAGAAAGATCAAATCATGGCGCAAAAAATGACACCTCGCACAGCCCCATAGACCAAAGGATAAAAGCGCTATAAGCCTGGGAATGGAGCGATTTTAAGGAACGTATATTGGTTAACAACGGTTTGAATTTTTTACAGGCCATCAGATACAATATAAGTTATACATGTTATATATCGTTTTAATCGTAACGACTTGAGGAACATGCATAACAAGTCAGTTTTACCCCAGGGTGAATGGCGTAAAAACACATTTCCCCCAAATAAAAGAAATGCGTTTTTTTTTTCAATTTCACCACACTTCGAATTTTTTTCTGGTTTCGCAGTGTACTTTATGCAAAAATTCAGCCTGTCATTGCAAAGTACAATTAGTGACGCAAAAAATAAGGGGTCATGGGGGTTTCTAGGTGGAAAAATGCAAGTGCTATGACCTTTTAAACACAAGGAGGAAAAACCGAAAACGTAAAAACGAAAATGGGCCATGTCCTTAAAGGGTTAAGGGCAGGGTCGTCTTCCCCCATGTACCAGTCTGTCTTTTGCCTTTATGTAATGTGTTCTGATCTTGTACTGTTCCTGCTTGTTACACCTATCTATTGTATAGTGCTCTGGAATTAAGGGTGCTTTATAAATAAATAATAATATTAATCCTAATTTGGAGTTTCAGTAGAATCTGACAGTATTATTATTATTATTTATTTGTTTACTTATTCATAAAGCGCTCTTAATTCCAGAGCGCTATACAATAGATAGGGGTAACAAGCAGGAACAGTACAAGATCAGGACACATTACATGAAGGCAAGTTATGCATACATATGTTTTAGACACAGACGTTTAAATTCAAGTTTCTTGGAAAGACCGCTCAGCCATATCCATGTCCTTATTTCACAATGGCTTTCAATCAGCTGGTCTAGGGAGGTCCATGCAATGCGCAGGTCTAAACACTTAAAACGAAAAAATTATGGTCCAGCTGTAGTTTTCAAGTCAAATGACCATCATCATGATGACCTTGGGGTCTGTCGGGCTCCATAGATGTCTGTACAGTGGATACACCTACTCTGTTTTTGTTCTTTTGCTCTGAAAGAGTAACCGGTGCCTGATCAAGAATGAATATAAATAAAATAATAATAATAATAATGGAAGGATCTGTAACTAATATATTTCTGTTTCAATTCTTCACCATTTTTGCAATCTCTGCTTACTGTCAGTAAATGAACATATTCTTATTTGCATTCAGAGGCTAAAAACCCATCCTGACCAAACACTTGGGCTGTTACAGTTGTATGCGCTATGGTTTTGGTATGTGATGGTGTGTACTGTTTATCTCACAGAGGATTGTCTAGTCTGGATACAATTAATAGAACCTTTAACCTTTTGAGAAGTATTTTTGTGCCCATATACCATATAATGAAGTTGTCTAAAACTGCCTCTAGCAATGAGTTCGGCTAACTCTGAAAGTCTATAGCGGCCTCCCGACCCTCTGCTAAAATATGAAGTGTAGAGAAAAAAATCGGACTTGCAGGATTTTTGGATAATCCAGTGCCAGAAATGTCTGGCTGCTTACCCTTTCCATAGACAACACATCAACATTCAGCCATTTTATTTTTTAATTTTTTTTTTAAACTTGTTTTAATGAAGTTTGTATATCATATGTAATAACAAAAGCATTGTATCAGGATGTACATCATGATAAAAAAGATATACAAACAGCAAGCAGAAACAGTCCGCTAGTCCCGATAAGACAACATTGTAAACATTTACAATACATACATCAGGCATAATAAGAACACTTTGTTGGGTATGGGTATGACATCCCTTTAACTTAAAGGGAACCAATCAGCCCCATCAGGCTGATATGGTTCCCTGAACTGCTGTATACAGCTCCTGCAGCAGCTGCGGCACGTACTGCCCGCAGCTGTAGCAGTAGCTGTATACCCAAAAAAAGACTTTAATCCCCCAGGCGCGTGACTAGCAGCGGCGGGGAAGTAGTCATCTGGGCTGCTCCCCACCAGGATCTAGTCAACGCGCTCTGACGGTCAGCGCGCTCGGAGGGATGATTGACAGGCAGAAAGGCCAGTAAAAGACCTCTCTGCCTGTCATTCATCCTCTCTGTATAATTTTGTTATTAGCAGCCAGTGATACACTGATATGGGAGAGCATCATGTCTTGCCATATCGGAGCTGTTATATCAGGTATTCTAGCTTCCCATTTTGCCCTGACTGGGAGGGTTTCTAAATGCTAGATGGCAGATATAAGGCCTCGTGGACCCTGAGATCTGATAATCCCTATCAGGGGATATTTTAGAAAGAGTTGTGCCAGTAGCAGGGAATTGGCATTGGAAGGCATGCCGTAGTTGCAGGTACCAATAAAAGGAGTCCCTGGCAAGACCACACTTGGTTTGGAAGTATTCAAAATTGTGGAAACCGTTATCTCTGTAAACATCTTTTATAAAACTTACACCATTATTGATCCAAAAAGATGGCTCTAGGTTATCTGACAGGTGAGTGAGTTGTGGGTTATACCATAGGGGCATGTCTACCATGATACCTGTGAAACGGAGGAATTTTTTAGTTTCTTCCATACTTGCGATGCTAATTTATGCATAGGTAGAAATTTTGTGCCCCTGGGCATTCCCCCATCCAGCATAGGCCACAGTTGTCGGAGCCCCAATACATGTGCAAGGTGATGTTCCCGGTTGGAAAGTGTACCCGCATCTACCCATTTAGCTAGGTGCCTTAACTGCCTGGCTAAGTAATATATGAAAATATCAGGGAGTGCCATACCTCCTAAATCCTTGGGACATTGTAAAGTAGTTTGTTCTATTTTGGATCCATTAGAACACACAAAAGGGTGAAACAGAGAGTGAAGCCGTTTAAAAAAGTATAATGGAATAGGGACAGCTGTGTGTTCTACGATATATAGACACTTAGGCATTATAATCAAGTTCACACATCCGGTAACGGCCAGTGGCAATAACATTCAGCCATGCTTGGGGAAGTTGGAAGAGTTTGGCTGACCAGTTATTGAAAGTGTATGGCCAGCTTTAGGTCTTCCCTAGTCTTTAGTCTGTGGTGGGCAAACAATTATGGTTCTCATTGATGGACAGCAAATAGAGATTATAAAAATGCTGTGGATTTGAAATCCAAAGTTAAAAAATTATGGTCCTCAACATCTGCACTCAGGGAGCAAATTGCTGGACATAATGACATATCCGGTTAGTTACCCCCAAAGACCTCCTCTAAGGCTGGGTTCACACTACGTTTTTGCAAAAAACGGATGCATTTGTGTGCATCTGTTTTGATCTCGTTTTCCATTGACCTGCATTATATAAAAAAGGGTCAAAACGCATAGGGTCAGTTTTATTTTAATGTACACAAAAATGTAGCTGTAAATAAATAATTAAAAAAAAGACGCATAGGGTCCCCCCTATTTTTATAACCAGCCGGGTTAAAAACCAAACGACAGCAGCCTGGTAACACCAGGGTGGGAAGAGCCATTGGTTTAGGCCCTCCCCAGCCTAAATCTTACCAGCCTGCTGCCGCCCGGTCCAGGAGCGCCAATTTTGACGCTCCGGGACCACTGGCACCCGGCTCTTCCCAGTACCCCTGGTGGCATTGGGTACTGGGGTAATAATAGGGGGTTAGTGTTAGCCATTTTATACCGGCTAACACTAGGCCCCAACTTAGTAATGGATTCCGTCTATTAGACGGCTTCCACTACTAAGTCTATAAAGTAAAGAAATAAAGACAAGACACAAGTTAAAAAAGTTTTTTATTCAAATAAAAACACCCCCACACCCCTCATTGACCATTTTATTAAAAAAAAAAACCCTGGTCATCGACGTAGTCCACGGAATCCGACGTAATCCCCAGGATACCGATATCTGAAAAACAAAAAGGGAGAAACACACAAAAAACACACAAACAGGGGCACAACGCCCATCATTGTGAGCGGTGTTGTGCTCCTTACAGTATGCAGCATCTTTACAGATCGCTGCTTACAGTCTGGCCCCCAAGGGGTTAAGGGAGGATGTATTGCATCCCCCTTAACCCCTTGGGGGTCAGACTGATGTCAGACTGCACCCATCCCAGCAAGGAAGGGGTTAAGTGACCCCCCTTCCTTGCTGGGAGGGGTGCAGTGCTGGGGAGGGGGTGGGGAGAGCTCTATACTCACCCCTATGTGTCCTCTTCGCTGGTCCGCAGCACAATGAAGTCACTGTGCTGCGGACCTGCTCATTATATGTGCGCTGAGCCGATCAGCCAATCAGCTGAGCGCACATATAATTCTAAATGTTTTTTCTAATAATGCTATTGTGATAACATAATTAGAAGAAACATTTGATGTTTTCATTAAAGTAAAATGATGATTAGTACAGAATGCTCTATTGCCGGCAATATGAATTAACGGCTTATGGAGCTTCCTGTACTAATTAATATTTAATTAATGAAACACATTTTCGATGAAATAAATTCAGTTTCGTTGTTCAATAATTTAATTCTAACGAATCCATCATTGTGCAATTAAATATACTGTCAAAAAATAAATATATATATAAATATACATTTATTTATATATCTATTTATTTTAACAGTATATTTAATTGCAAAATGATGGATTCGTTAGAATTAAATTATTGACCAACGAAAGGGACTTTATTACAAAGAAAATGTGTTTTAGTAATTTAATATATTAACTATTAGAGGCATCGGCATTCGGCATCATTGCCGGCTATTTTTGAAGTACTCCGTACGGACCGCCTGTCAATCCTCGGCCGCATGTTCAGCCGCAAACAATGGTCTTGTTCATTTTTTACGGGTCCGTTTACGATAGGGCCGTAGATTCAGACATAGTGTGCACTGTGCAGCCGCATATCCTATACTTCCAAGCATACACACGAACCACCAAAAATACCGCCGCACAATTACAGCCGCAAATACAGCCGCACTGTTACAACGTGTGAACCGAGCCTTAATCTGCATTTTTTTTAAAAAAATCCAATATTTTTTACAGCATAATACACACCAACAAATCTATTATAAATCTGTGCCAAAATCAGATTTGGTACTTGTCTACTGCTTCAGATCTTCAGATTTTCCAGCAGTATTTTGATCCCCTGTGATTGCATCATAGGTGTTATATATTTACCTATATTGTGTTGTTAGGACCATGTGTTATTTGTTACATTACAAACCTTGTCTGGGTCGTTGCAGAAAACAGGAAAAAATGTTTTAAATAGAACTCATTAATGTCAAGATTCTGGAAAATTCTGCCTAGTCATGAAAGTGTTGCAACCTCTGTGATTATTGGGAGCTGGATTATTTTCTTACAGCAGGAAGCTGTACACTTTGTCCTCTCCCTGGTGTGTACACTGATCACGCCATAGACCCATACCCCTATGTGAGGCTCGCAGGGAGGGACATCTGCAGAAAATAGAAAAACAACCTAGCTGGTTCCATATGTGCAATGAAGTAATGTACATTCTGGAACCATATACCAACAGTGTTATCACAATCTGATGTCTTAAGTGTCTGATGTCAGATGGTTGATGGGAAATGTTCCTACGACAAATCTCCAATTACAGCTGTGCTGGAGCTAGATATACAGCCACTACTTTATTACTGCATAGCACATTTTTGGCATATATTGTGAAAAATCAAATTGGTCAGCAACCACAGGCTAGAGTTCCCTTAAACCAATCCCAACTCAATTTAAAGACTCTGTGTAACCCCCCCTCCCCCCCAAAAAAAAACAAACAAAAAAAAACACTTGCACCTTCGGATAGCTGCTTTTAATCCAAGATATGTCCTGGGGTCTGTTCGGCAGGTGATGCAGTTATTGTCCTAAAAAACAACTTTTCAACTTGCAGCCCTGTGTCAAACTGGCGTGGCCTAGAGTGTGTGTGCATTAGGCTGGCACAACCTCTTCATCATTAGGAAATCCCCAGGCAGGTATTTTCCTATTCATCATCTGTGTGAACACTGCACATTGGCTGGATTGTTGAGGCACCTGTGCAGTGTTCAGTGCAGAGGAATAGAAAAAATCCTCCCCAGTGGCATTCCTAATGATAAGGAGGGTGGGGAGGAGGGACGGGGGGGGTGGTGCAAAGTTAGGGCACAGATACTCTAGGCCACACCAGTTTGGCACAGGGCTGCAAGTTTAAAAGTTGTTTTTTAGGATAGTAACTGCATCAACTGCTGAACGGACCCCAGGACAGATCTTGGATTAAAAGCAGCTATCCGAATGTACAAGTGGTTTGGGGTGGCCAGATTGTGGGTACAGAGTCGCTTTAATGTTGCAGTGATATATCAGTGAATTTCTATTCAGGCCAGGGATCCATAGAGTCACCAGGAATTTGTTTTAAACTTACATAGTATGGTTGAAAAAGATTCAAGTTCAACCAAGGAGAGGATGCATGAAGGAGAGATGATATATACTATACATACCATACTTAATAATTATGTTATTTTGCTGTCCAAGCCTGTTTTGAAGCCCTCCACTGTTTTTGCTGTGAGCAGCTCCTGGAATGACCGTTGCCCCTGCTGTTTAATTTTATGCTTTAAAAAAAGATTTGATGCCTTGTTCAGTTATTTAGTTACATTGATATCAAATCTGCTGTGGATCCTGCACGCATGAACCCACCCTCAAACTGTTTTTTTTTTTTCTTGTTCCACTATTGGATTAGTTCTGGAGCCGTCATTATAAAATCTCCAGCAATTTCAGTGTTTTTTTTCCCCTTGTGATTGTGGCATCTCAGGGGTTAAAGAAGAATTCCAGGCTGGGGGGATTTTTGGCAGTGTCTTGTGGAGGGGGAGGATGGAAGAAATAACTGTCACCTGGGTCTGAGTGTCAGGCTTCTCAGCCACTCAGCAGCCAGAGCAGGACCCCACTTCAGCTACTGACTGGCTGAGCAGGCCTGGCACGTCACATCACAGGTCCCATCTCTTACAGGAAGCGGCTGGGGATTGGAGCGGCGGGATACTGACATCAGCGGGGGAGGTGAGACTTCCGATTTTACTATCAGTAGGGCTCTTCTCTGTGGTTTAGTCCAAAATGACGGAATCTGCACCTTGGTAGTCAGCCATACAGACGGATTTACTTATCTGATGTTGAGTACTAAGCACCTTACACTAAAGTATGACGCCTATGTCCAGGGCAGTATCCTGCGTGTGTGCAGAGCTCTTATCTCAGTTCACCTGAGTGTGTTGTACACTGGGAGCTACATGATGTAAGAGCTGTGTATTGCTGGTAAGTGTTCTGCCCCTTGGTGAACCCTGCCTGTAGTTCTGGGAATTGTAGCTCTTGTGTCATCACCACATACAGTTACCATGGGCTGTAGCTTGGACAATATGGCCTTGAAGTCCTGATGTCACAGGGGTGTGTGTAGCTTTAGACACCAATGACATTTCCCTAGTTCAAGAACATTGATGACACATGAAAGATAGGCACACATAGGATGATGGGAAAAAATATTATTGGACATGTGAAACAAAATAACCAACAAAGTAGAATGTAAAAACATAAGAATTTATGGAAGCTGAGAAAACTTCTTATCATGTTAGGTTACTTTATTAAATGGGGTTTATCCATAAATACACGCCTGTTTTCTTCCAAAAATAGTGTCACGCATGTCCATAAATATTGTTTTACTGTAACCCATATTCACTTCAGTGGACTTAAGCTGCAATACAGACCATAACCTGTGGACAGGGGTGGCACTGTTTTAGCAAAAGGGAATGTTTTCTAATCTCATAGCGTTGCTTTAAACGGGTACTCCGGGCCAGGGTTATTTATCGTGTATGGCCGGGGAGGGGGTGGATATAGAAACCCCCGGTCACTTACCTCCCCGATTCCAGTGCTGGGTCACGGATCGCGCCGCCCCATTCTCCCGTCCCGCTCACATCACATCTCAAGCTGCAGCTCAGACCAGGAAGCGGCGGCACAATCCGGGACCCGGAACTGGAACCGGGGAGGTAAGTGACCAGTGGCTTCTGTATCCACCCCCTCCCCAGCAGTACAAGAAAAATAAATCTGGCCCGGAGTACCTCTTTAAGTCCTTCCTGTCACTGCAATATTTAGTTTAGCTTTTTTCATGCCTGCCTTCTTTTTTTATTGACACAACTATTTTACACAACATGTTTTTCCAACGAACTATGTGCACTGAGAAACGTTAGGGAAAGTTTTTGTAGGCTGAATTGGAAGGGAAAAATTGTGCCACTCTTTTTTCTGTCGATGAACCTGAGAGAGGGCTTTGGCAGGGTGAGCTTTAGTTTTTGTTGGTGCCCTGGTGGGGCACTTATGACCACTTTATGATCACTTTATTATTTTTATTTCATTTTAGGGAGGCAAGGTGGCACAGAAACAGCAATTCTGATGTTTGTTTTTTATACAGTGTTCACTATGCAGTATGCAAGTAATGTGATATTTTAATAGTTTACACTTTCACAGGCTAGGCTGTGTGTGTGTGTGTGTGTGTGTGTGTGTGTGTGTGTGTGTGTGTATATATATATATATACAGTGTTACCTTGGTTTAAGAGCTCACAGTTTTTCAAAATTGTGACTTGGTGTAAGAGAATTGCTTTGGTTTAAGAGCTCCCTGTACTGGGTGGGAGGGGAGTGGGGGAGGGGCATGGTCTTCATAGCGGGGTCTACAGCCCTGTACTCTGACCCAGGAAGTCTCCCTCACCTTCCAAATCATAGCAGATCCACTTCAGGCCGGGGCTCACATCAGGGGACAGGACTGTGGAGATAATATCTTCATAGCTGTAACCCCTCTCTCCCCGGACAGAGAGTGCTGCATATATCTGCCCACATCTGCCCTGCTCCTACCTTCATGCTCCCTGCAGTCTCTGTCCGCCCTTGTGTTTCCCATCCTCTCTATTACTGTACAGTAACTTATAATATCACATATTCTGCTGTTTCTGAATGTTTGTTTCATCTGTTTTACATTTTATTCAGAATAATGAATCATTATTTTTGGTGATTTGTGGAACCAATTGTCTGCATATCAGTTATTTCTTATGAGAAAATTTGCTTTGGTTTAAGAGTGGATTTGGATTACAAGCACGGTCCCGGAACGAATTATGCTTGTAAACCAAGGCACCACTGTGTATGTGTGTAAATATATAATATATATAGCTTCAACTACACTGCAATACTTGATTTTTTTAAGAAATCAGCAGGGGTTGTGATCAAAATCAGTTTTGCTGTATACTCTATTTTATAGTGTTCTATGTTTAAATCAATGTTATACATATTGCTACTAAGTGTCTCCCTGTCAAATTGAAGTCCATGCTCCCACTGTGCCGATATTTGGTCTTTTCTCTGTTCAAAACAAAGAGACCGAAGACAGGAAGTCCCAGTCATCTATGCACAGACATTGCTTGGTATTGACTGACAGCCATTCCTGAGCATGCTGCGGGGACAAGTCTTTACTGCGCATGAATACAGCTGCTGCACATCAACATTCAGTAGCAGAGAATCCTGTCTTTATGAGAAAATCCTTATAACAACCAATAAGATTACATTTTTGTTGCTGTGGGTTAAATGTTTACTTTCTCTTTGCAGTAAACTGTATACAAGATGCCCTCAGTATCTTTACAGATCAATCTTGGAGCACTCCACCACTATATAAGCCAAGCTTGTAAACACATTGCCTTACACCAGGCATAAGGATTTCTTGTCAGTACCACTGATGTAACAACTGTCTTCTCTTGCAACAGAAAAAAATGTCAGTGTGGGACTGAGCTGAAACAGCCTGTAGTGTCGGGGATTTAGGTAACATTCACTCTTTTTTTTTTATCTGGATCGTATATTAAGTCTGCAATTTTTAGTCTGCATGTATCCATATTTGTCTGGCACATTGTCCTTTTGTAAGAATGGCACATGTTAATTGTCATCATATAGTGTTTTTAGAGAGGGAGGGGGTAGAAAAAACCCCAACAACACCCATTTAGCTTCCTCGCTTCTGCAGTGGTGCCTCAGCCACTGAATGGATGTCATATCTAGATGTCACGTCACTGAGAATAGACAGTGTGTGTTGTTTTTTTTTGTTTTTTTATTTAACTATCCCCTTCCTAAAATGATATGTGTAAAGTATGCTTCCTAAGCAATCCCTCTATTCTAGTACTTATTTATGTATAATCAGTGAGAAAAGCGACCTATAGCAGGTGGGGATAACGGATACGACTGCGTGCCCTTACAGTGGCTTCAGCGTGCTTTTGCATGATCCACTACTGGCAGGAAATGAAAAAACAAAAAACTGCAAAATGTATACTGTGTCCAGCTCCTCCTTCTCTTGCAAGACAAATCATCATCTTCTGAATTCACAAGAAGGCTTTGCTGGATCTTGCCTCTGAGCTGTAGCCCTGTCCCTCGAGTGATGTCACCATCTCATAACAGCCCTTTATCAACATCTCCCTGTCACACAAATACATATATATATATATATATATATATATATATATATATATATGGACATTTAGGGTAGAATGAGGTGTGCTTACAGCGTGCTGACCATTGTCAAGGTAGAAAAGCAGACACGGAATGAAAGCAACAGGTGCTACAATTTCACTGATGCAAAAGTCTGCAGTAAGATCAGATGTTCTGTAACAGCTTTGCGCAGGGAACCAGCAGATCTACAGAAGCCTGATTATGGTAAAAGCTGTAGTTTTCAGACTGTCCTAGTCTCTTATAGGACCATAAGAGTCTTCATTGTGAACTCCAGTGTTTCATTGTACTTAAAGCGTAACTGTCATGTTTTTTTTTTATTGCAGAAATCAATAGTATAAGCGATTTTAAAAAACTCTGTAATAGGTTTCATCAGCCAAAAAAGCCTCTTTCTGTATTCAAGAAGCAATTTCCCAGCCTCCCCCCTGACTTCTTATCTGTGCATTATCAGGCAAACACGTCTTTATTACAGAGAAGCCAGTGAAGACGGGCTCTGCTCTCTCCATTGTAAGCCTATGAAGGGGGGAGGGGCTAAGGGAGATGAGGGAGCAGGAAGAGGTGACATGAAGGTCAGCTGTTTGTAGACTCTCTGGGCACCTAAAACACTAAATTCAGGGGTCAGAAAGGTCAGTGCTTATCTATGAACTTACTGAGAGAAGATTGCAGGGTGTTGTGCTTTGCAAGACTGCTCCGTGCTCAGTCACCCCTAACAGCCCCTCCCCTCTCCATAGCCACATAATGGACACAGAAATCCTGCTTCATCTGAAGTTAGGGGGGAGGCTGGGAGATTGCTTTTTCAGTACAGAAGGAAACTCTTTTAGTACATAAAACCTATTACAGAGTTTCTTAAAATCGCTTGAGCTGTTGATATTTAATGTTTTCAGAAAAATGGCCCTGAAATGACAGTTATGCTTTAACCATAAAAACTGTGAAAATAGTTTTTAAGGGGGGAATAGTGGCATCATTCATATAGCACAAAGAAGGTGAATGTAAAACGTCAACTAATTTAAAGAGGATTTACCACCAGGTACATCTTCTTGAATTTAACACACCGATAGAACAGCGGCGTCATGGGGAAGCCGGTGCCGTTGTCCTTTTTTCGAACCGCGGCCCGGTTCCCCTGTACGGCGGCGTTCTATCCAGTGGTACCAGGCCGTGCTGAAGCACTGGAGGTCGGCCAGCCCGAATTCCCTCCCCTCTATGATGCGGCTCATTAGAATCAATGGAGCCGCGTCATACAGGATCGGGGGATCCCTCCCACTGGGGGTGGGCCGGCCGACCTTCAGTGCTTCAGCATGGTCCGGTACCGCTAAATACAAATAAATCCAGGACTCATCCACAGTGACCAGTCGATCCAGGAAGTTCTTATCAATCCAGAAATGCTGACAAGTGGACCGGGAAGTTGTCACTCATATGCTTTCCTGGTCTGTTGTCAAACATTTAGGGACCCACTTTGCAGACAGCTTCTTCATGTTCAAATGTTCATGGATAAGGACACAAACACGTTCACGAGAAATCCCCATGATGTGTGCTATTCCTTTAGTGGAAATTCACCGATTCTCCAGTATGAGGCTTTGCACAGCATCGATGATCTCCGAAACAACAACCACTCTGGGTTATCCAGGACGTTCCTTATCACTGGTGCTGAAGCAGCCCGTTTCAAATTTGGCAACCCAGCTCTTACCTGTGAAATATGAAGGTCATTGATCCCCAAATATCTGCAAAATTTCACCTTGAATATCCTTCACAGACTTTCCTTGCAGAAACAAGAATTTTCTCACTTTCTCACTCTCTCATTTGCTTTGAATCGCCTCAGACTCCGCCATTTTGTTTTCCTGTGCGCCTAGATCACTGTTGCTATAATACACAAAATTTGGGAAACATATAGTAGACACATAAGGCTTTCATGTGATGTAACATTTGTTACCATAGAAACAAAAAAAGAACACAAAGCCAAAGACTTATCAGCAGCCCCTCGTAATAATAATTTTTATTTATATAGCGCCAACAGATTTTGCAACACTTTACAATTCTGGGGGTACATATATAGACAAAAATCAGACATTGCAGAGACACACATGTAATTACCAAACCAGACATGAGGGGTGAGGGCCCTGCTGGCAAGAGCTTACAGGCTATGCAGAGAGGGCTGGAGACAAAAGGCAAAGGGGCAAAGTGCTTCATTGTATGGGTAGAGTGGTAGACAGATGATGGAGGAGATGTAGGGAGGTGCAGCACTGTGGAGAGCTTTGTGGGTAAGCAGGAGTTTATATTGTATCCTGTGCTTAATAGGGAGCCAATGTAGTGACTGGCACAGGGGGAGGCATCAGTATAGCAGCTGGACTGTGAGATGTGTCTAGCTGCTCCATTAACCCCTTAAGGACCCATTACATACAGTGAGCTCAGGAGCTGAGCTCACTTCATAGCACATGGGGACCAGCTGCTATATGCAGACAGGTCCTCACTGTTAATGACTGGCTGCCATGATTGTGCGACGGCCCGTCATTAACCCCTGGAGTGCAGCGACACTTAACACAGTCACAGGAGCTGCAGCTCCTGTCACTGTCCAATCAGGACCCCCGCAGTGTAAACCAGACTGAAGGGGGTCAAGAAGAGAGTTTTTAGAGATATAGCAGGGTAAGCGGGAATAGACCAAGTGTTCTAAGAGTCTAAGAAAAGGGAGATTAGAGACAAGTCGATAGTTGGCTGTACAGGAGGGGTATAGAGGGTGTTTTTCACTAATGGAGCGATAATGGAGTGTTTGAAAGTAGAGGAAAATATGTCAGAAGAAAGAAAGAAGTTGAAGATTTTAGTTAGGTAAGTAATGAGAACAGGAGAGAGAGACTGGATAAGATGTGAGGGAATAGGGTCACTAGGGCAGGTGGTGGGGCAAGAGGAGAGGAGTCTGGAGATTTCCATCTCTGTCACTGGTTCAAAGGCTGAGAAGGATGAAGACAAAACAAGAGGGGGAATGGGAGATGATTTCTTGTGGTTTGCCGGCTATTTTGTCCTTAAAGTAGGAGGCTAGGTCATCAGCCCAGAGATCGGTGACGGGTGTCTGCACTTTGGGATTGAGGAGAGAGTTGGGGGTATCAAGGAGGCGTTTTGGGCTATGGGATATAGAAGAGATAACAGAGGTAAAGTAGGATTGCTAAGCAGAGTGAAAAGCAGAGAAGTAGCTTCTAAGCACGAATAGTACTCTTTTTTTATTATTATTATTATCATCATCATCATCATTAATAATAATAATAATAATAATAATAATAATAATAATCATGGTCTTTTTAAGTGTTGGAAGAAAATATACTTATGTTCCACATAACAGAAGTGCCGCATTTTCCTGAAACATGTATCTACTCAACCTACATTACTGTCTGCACAAAGATCACAGAAACAAAGTATAACTGTCCCTGAGCCAAATGTAACAGGGTACAAATATTACCACTGTCTCTTTTAGCACATGATGAATATAAATGGGTACAAGATTCCAAAATTGTTGCCTTATGTGGAATTTGATAAGAGTATTTGATAAGTCATGACTGATATTTATGGCAGAAGAATACTGTAATATGACTTATAAGGCACCTCTACCCTAATGGGGTTATCTAGGCGTAGAAAAAACACAGATTTTTTTTTTCTGAAAACAGCACCATGCCTGTCCATTGCTGGTATTGCAGCTTTGTGAAACCGAGATAAAGTCTTTCTCAGAAAGGGTTGAATTAGCAAAACCTTGACATAAAGTCTACTTGATATATGAATTAGGGAAATCATAGAAACATAAAAGATTGTCGGCAGAAAAAGACCACTGGGTCCATCTAATCTGCCCTTTTAGCATTTCCATTCTTATTATCTTAGGATAGATAAATGTTTATCCCAGGCATGTTTTAATTCTGTTATTGTAGATTCACCAACCACATCTGCTGGAAGTTTCTTCCAAGTATCTACTACTTTCAGTAAAGGGTAGAGGTGCCTTCTAAGTCATATTACAGTATTCTTCTGCCATAAATACAGAGGTAATATAGGGAAGTGCTATGCTATCATCATCTCTTGGCTAGAGGGGATAGTTCTTACCAACAGTATTCTGGAGGACGTGTTCTGTTCTGAATCACACATACAGTGCATTGTTCTTACTGGCCACTGTGTAGTGTGTGCACTGTGTGCTTAGTTTCTCCTTTTGAGATGTTGCAGGGAAATGAAATAATTGAACATTTGCTGAAAGGTTTCCCACAGTTTAACACTGAACATTTGGGGTTCTTGCAGGGGCATTTTTGATAGGTATTAGCATAGGGAAAAAATATACATTTTCCAAAGCAAACAACTTCTTTTACAACATATTTACACTTTGTCCAGGTTTGTATTTGCCATTAGGCATTCGTGGTCCTGGGCAGAACTTCAGTGAAGTATTAAAAAAAATACTTTAGATGTAGCTGCTGTTAGAGAAAAAGACAAAAACATTTCCACCTTTGGTTAAATCCATATGGATCTGAACCGATATCAACTTTACCTGCAGGTTTGCAGCATTTTCCTTATGCTGTAGAGTTACGATTCATTTTACCACTTTCTTCGAATAGTGATGAGATCCCCGATAGTTCAAAATCCACACATGCATATTTGTGACAGATCTGCATGAAAAAATTCTGATGTTTGAGGTATTTCGTATATTGTCCAGGGCAGTCAGTTTTAGGGCTAAGACCTTCATGCAAACCTCCTCGTAGCTCTCTCTTTCTGCCTTAAAGGCTCTCAGGATCCCTGGCCTATGGGACTCTGTAGGGCTGTGCAATTACATCACATTCTCCTTTCTCTTCCCTCTCCTTCCTCTTTTGCACATTCGCTGACATGCTTTGAATCTCTCTCTCTCTCTCTCTCTCTCTCTCTCTAGCATCTGGCCCTCTCCGAAAGTCCCTCCCCCTCATTTACGCCATGTTGGTCTCCCCGCTAGAGCAACCTTGTCCTCCATACCTGTCTGCATGGGAGTCCAATCTTAATCCCTCCCTTTAAGCAGCATGTGTTCACCTTTAATCATTCTTCCTCAATTCCTTCTCACCCGCAAGAGGCAGGATACAAATTGCTTTCTAGATGGTATCGTGCTCCTTCTTGTCTCCACCGGATTTTCCCTGAGGTCTCGCCACTGTGCTGGAGAAACTGCAGCGAGGATGGTATGCTCCTACATACCTTTTGGAGCTGTCCTAAACTGGCCCCTTTTAGAAAAAGGTGTGGCGCCTTGCCTCCATCAATACAGACTTCCAGCTGCCCTTTACCCCGGCTTTTTTCCTCCACGTTTCCGCGATTCCAGTGACAACTTACCTCCACTCTGTTCACCCTCATGTGGTCAGTGCCGCTAGAGCTTACATACTGTTTCTGTGGTGCTGTCCAGACTCCCCACAGATTTGTGGGGGGGGACTGTGGCTGCGGAGGGTCGACGACATTAGATGCATGGAAGACCTCATGGCCCAATTATACGATCACTCAGCTCATTTTCTCCCCACATGGTACTATTGGGACCAGTTCACTAACACTGATGAATAAAAAAAACCCTCCTAGCTCTGTGAGCAGGCCTCCCCATTCCCCCCCCCCCATTCCCGTCCTCTCACTTAAGGCCCTATTACATGAAGTAATTAGCAGACCTATTCAGACGTTTCGGACAATAATCATTTTGTGTAATAGAAGACAATGATCAGCCGAAATACACGATGTTGGCTGATGATTGTCTTTGAACAGGCTGAAACGCCAACGATCGGCCTGGCTGTGATCTGCTGCCATCGCTTCGCACTACAGGAGCGGCAGCAGCAGACCGCCACTGTCTCCTATTGGCTGCCTGGAAGATCTAATGATCGCCACACGGCCACCCCAGCTCTTACCTGCTCCTCCTCGCTCGCAGTCACTGTCTGTAATAGCGCTGGCAGCAGGCAGCCGTGGAATGAGGAGCAAGCAAGCACTGACCTGTATGGTCAGCACTCGCTTGCTCTCCACATCGCCCCATGTAAAAGGGGCTTTACTACTCCTTTCTTCCCCCAGCTGCGCCCCACTTGTTTGGAGCTGATAAGGTGACCCTTTGACCCTTGTTAGGCACATTATGTTAATTACTGTGTAATCCTGTCTATCCTTTGTTGGATTGCCACTTTCAGTTGTGATAGCAGTGTTATTATTAACACCTTTTTGGCTCTGTTTCTCATTTTTCTAATGTGAAAATTTTATCAAATTTGCATTAAAAAAGGACCAATCTATGTAAAAATTGCAATAACAAAGATTATAGATTATCACTCAGAAATGCGCCTCCATACAGCTCCTTAGATGGAAAAGTTAAAAGTTATAGGGTTCAAAAATGGCACTTTATGGCATTGAAGGTGGCATTGGTTTTATCATTAGCTGTCTAGCAGAAGATTGCTCTTTGTAACCATTTCGTTCTCCACTGCTATTCTACATCTCATTCTACATCTAGCATTCCATCTCTCTCTAGTGATGGCTGTTTGGACATATAGGCCTTATATATAATTCCTGACCATTATCTCATCCTGGTAGGGTTACATAGGATGGGTACATTTCCCTTGACTGAATGTCACAGTTATTATCACTCCCCCTCTAGCTTTTGGCATATCATGTGGGAAAGTTCATATATTTTATCCAAGAGTTCACAGAAACATTATTTGATATGTTACATATGTAACAACTTCTTAATGTCATGGCCTCCCATACTCTCTGATCTCCCATAACCAGGGCCATCTATATGTCTAATTCAGTCATTTAAATGTCTTTGAACTAGATTTGCCGACAGCCAGTGTGTTACTACTGCACTTTTGCTTGCTCTGTGAAATAGTACAGTCCAGGCGGTCAATGAACCTGGCAAATGGAAGAAAAAACACACCTATGTGACCTTGCGCCTCTCTTAAGTGTAGTCTATTGCTGCTATTGAAAGTATTAAAGGGATAGCAACACTTCACTAACAGATAGAAACCTACCGACTGTGTGAGAACACCCAAAGCTCAGAGAACAGACATAGGAATCATTTTATGGTAATGTGCTGACATCAAATCAAACTTGCCTTGAAAGTGTCCAATCAGGGGACTTGTAGAGCCATTGTGCTACCAGAGCTTAGATGAGCAGCCAGGAGAGCATTCTTGGTGTATAACATTTAGGGGGAAATTTTTTAAACTGGTGTAGAATTGTCTTAGTTGCCCCTAGCAACCAATCAGATTCCACCTTTCATTTTTCAAAGAATCTGTGAAGAATGAAAGGTGGAATCTGATTAGTTGCTAGGGGCAACTAAGACAATTCTACTTTACACCAGTTTGATAAATCTCCCCCTTAGTGTTTACTTCTTGGCAACTTGCAACTGAGGCATTTGGAACATTAAAGAGATTGGCCACTAAGTGTACAGACAGCACTTACTGACAGCAGCTCCCTGTGTACCTCATAGAGCTAAAATCACTGACTCCTCCTCCAGGCTGGGCTGTGGTGAGTCTATTCATAAGATGGCTGATACGAAGAAGCATGTGACCATGCCCCGCCCCCCAGTGTCCACTACTGAGCCTGTATATGTCTATGGAGAACACAGTGGACAGGACATGTCACATGCTCCCCCATGTCAGCCATCTTATGAACAGACTCAGAACAGAACAAGGCAGCCCAGCCTGGAGGAAGGGAGTCTGATTTTAGCTCTATGAGGTACACAGGGAGCTGCTGTCAGTAAGGGCTGTGAGTACACTTACTAATACTGTACAATGAACAATTTTACTATAAAGTAGCAAACCCCTTTAAACAAAGTTTTCTTGGTCAAGCAACCTGCATGACCAGCACCAGATTTGTGCTTACACTGCTTACTTACACTTACTTACACTCTGTGCTTTCTCTTTTACAGTCCACCCTCTATCCTACAACTTCCAGCAGCCTGACAGACACACTGACAATAATCACTCACTGCCGCTGTTGCTCCTCTTCACAGCCTTGTTCTTGGCAGCCATAACCCTGCAGTATCCCTTCAGCCCCTGTCACCACATCCCATCCCTGGCAGCCATAACCCTGTAGTATGCCTCCATCCGCTGTCACCACACACTCTCTCTCCTCTCCTCCTCACACAAGGTATGCCGGACAGTGGAGTACAGAAGGGGGAGGGGCTGTCAGCAGCAGCAGTGTGCAGGAGGAGAGAGGAGAACCAGCCCTGTCTGGGCACAGCATCCAGTCACTAAGTGTGCCCCACAGGAGCAGGGGGCCCGCACTTCCCAGGTGCTGATACCACTTTGTTACCAGCTGAAAAGAGGACCAAAAGCAAAACAAGGCTGAAAAAAACGTGCAAACACAAAAATGCTGAAAATAAGGTTTAAAAAACAGTGTATTAAAATAGCGTTAACAAGTTGACAACACTGGAAAAGCATACTCAATCTGCTCACGTCAACAGTTTATGGAGAAGACTCAGGACTCAAGCCTACTCCACATGCGGTGGCACCTGGCTCTTTTCAGGCCACGTGCAGAAATGTCAGCACTATTAAAATACAATACAAATAAAACCACATGGTGAACAGCGTAAACATACATAAATACCAAATGCCAGAATTGTAGTTGTTTGGACTTGGCATCCCATGAAATATAAAGTGATCAAAAAGTCTGATCAATGTCAAAATGGTACAGACAAAAACTATGGATTATGTCACAAGAAATGCGCCCCACAAATAGATTTTTTTTAAATAAAGTTTTACATTTTTTTTAATAAAAGTAAATCATGACTCAAATGGAACAAGGGGGTATAGTGATGGTACCGACCTGAGGAATATAGATTGATGTGAATTTTGCACAGCACAGGTTTCACTAATAATAATATAATGTAATATGTCAATCTTAGTTTTTTTTTTCTTGATAATGTAAATATATCAGCAGATGCGTCTTTCCCAAATCCCAACTACATTCTGTAAACTACTAATGAATTCAGGTTTCATGTCTTCACTTCATTCATTCCTGGAAGGGATCTCCAAGATTAAAAGCCTCTTTTATCAATAATCATTGGATGCTAAAGGGCTGCATAAGACATTCAGCTTTGAACCTGGTGCTGTACTCCCCCCAAACCACCCACATTTGTAAAATATCGCTCTCTAAATTCATAGACTGCATTTTTTTATATTGGTTTTACAAGTTTGTGATGATTTACAGATTCTGGGGTCTCTAGGTTGCATCATAGTTGTTACGGTTCTGAATGAACTTTGTCTGATGCCTTGGTGTTTCCTGTTATAGAGTGTTGCCTATGAAAGCCTGATAAATATGTAGCATACATTTAAGCTAATTTCTTTTACAAAGAAAAAAAAATAGATAGATAGATATAATTATATATTGTTTTGTTAGTTTTATTTGTATCTATATTTTATATCACGTTTTATGTTTCATGCTTCCCTCTGCAGTCTGTACTTTGAACAAGCATATTTTGTTACCATCAGATGCATGCAAGCTATTGTTTGCCTAGATTCAGATAAGACACAAAGCTCTTGTTTTTGCTGAAGTGATTCCTGAAACAGTTAATTGAAATACCTTCAAAATCAGTTCAATATGGTACATAAAGCAATAGGAGGAATGTTCTGCAAGTGGAACACATCCCTCCCTTTTCAGCCAATAGGAGCAGAGAAACAGGTCCAACACCCATTTTTTGGGACTATTAATGGACTGTTGGTGCCTAATCTGTGATTCCTCCTGTCAGCTGTGTTAGAGACAAAAGAATTTCTTATCCCTGAACTCGTTGCACTTGACAAGTACCAAGAACAGGTAGCTCGATATTACAAAAAATAGTAGTGAATAGAAAATAATCTTAAACAGCTTGAAATGTAATATTAGCTAAATATTATAGACCTGTTTTATACCATTTCACTTTTTTTATATATATTTTTCAGTATATATTCTTTTGGCATTATGAAGTATATTAATAACCTAAAAAAGCAGTGTTTTTACTCTTAATTTTAAAAAGATGCATTTATAACTTTAATATTATGACATGTTGAATGCTTTCATATTTTTTACTTTACTATATTAAAGTATATTTAGTGCAGAAGATATTGCATATATATATATATATATATATATATATATATATATATATATATATATATACAGTATATATATTTTTTGAACCTTTTTCCTGGTGTTGGCATTTTAAATTACATGGGAAATATATACTCGATGGACTCTTCTGTGTCTCTTCTGCAACCTCACTAACTATGTAACTATATGTAAAATCTTTTAAACTTTATGAATATTTGAATATTTTTTAGTTTGCTGTCTGTTTAGCACTATATAGTAAGCTGTTATAAGTAGTAATTAGAATAAACTTGGTATTAGATACATTTAACAATATTAGATACTATTAAACAATAATGTGTATTTAATAATATAACAATTTGCTAATTAAAATTATATGTGAAAATGCAATTTTTTACATGTTTAATTACATGTGATGTGTCTTTTTCCAACCTCACTATGTAACTTAATATAAAATCACTAAACCATATGACTGTTTAGCACTTTATGTACATACCTTGTTAAGTACAATGGCATAATATTTGTCTACCTGTAGCAAGGGCAAAACTTATGATCTTAACATCAATCACTTTATTTTCTAGAAAATGCAGACAGATTCATACATCATCCAGGTGAATGGTTCTCCTGTCCACCCTAAAGTCCTTGATGTTCATGTTAATATTCAGAAGTCTAATAGCATTGAAAAGTTAAAAAATCGAAAGCCAAGATGGGCAGTAAGAGCATCGGAAATGTCAAAGAAGACGTTTAATCCTATAAGAGCCATTGTGGATTCCATGAAAGCCAAACCTCATCCTAATAAGCAAATGATTGCCTTATCTATAGGTCAGTATCTGGGTGACACTTGTCTAAAGGCATATTATTTACATACATATATATATATATATATATATATATATATATCATACTGTTCATTTGATAAGGCCTCAGTGATGACAATCATGAGGTCATCATTATAGGAAAGTCATTGGAGCTACATATTAACATTAACACACTAACCCAAAGTAACATTTATTATAGGGGACCCCACAGTATTTGGAAACCTGCCTACTGATGATGCAGTCTCTCGAGCTATGAAAGATGCAATCGACTCTCAGAAGTATAATGGCTATGCTCCAAGTATAGGTAAGCCTGAAGGTTGCTTATGATTGACTAACAATATTATCCAGAAACGATCAGAATTTGTCGTCAGTATTGTAAAAGCCAGAAGAAAAGTAGTCAGTGCTACCATAGAATCTAAAACAGTATTATTTATTATATGGTCATAACTATCAGAAAATCCAGAAGATCAGTACAGTCATGATTAGATAGAATCCAGAAACAGTACCTATAATTCTATGAGGTATCCAGACCTGTAATTCTCTTGTATTTACAGGATACCAGTCTAGTCGGGAAGTAATTGCCAAGTTCTACACTTGCCCTGAAGCACCTTTAGAAGCCAAAGTAGGTGTTTGATTGCTAAAGGAACATTGGTTAAAACTTTATATACAGAGCTGTCTTAGTTATAGGCCCCTTTAACAATAATTACTTTCTCATTAAGGATGTTATCCTCACAAGCGGCTGCAGCCAGGCTATTGAGTTAGCTCTTGGAGTTTTGGCCAATCCTGGACAGAACATCTTGGTCCCATGCCCTGGATTCTCTCTATACAAAACGCTGGCTTTGTCTCTGGGGATAGAAGTCAAACTCTACAATTTGATAGTAAGTTACAATTTTTTAAATTTAAATCTTTACAACTTTAACATGTTCTCACCCAAGCCTCACCCAAAACATTTGTATTTTGTATGTGGGCTTTTTTGTACTTTTTTTTTTTTACTGTTACCCTTTATGCAAAAGGATATGGATTAAAAAAGGGTTGATATCTTTTGATAAAGCAGATGTATATTAGTCCTTATGTCCTTTTCCTGACTTGTTCACACAATGTATAACAACGGCTGTTCTGTGACCTAGGCGGGTCACTTGATCTTCACTTCTGCTGAATTCGGATGTGGGTGCACTGAATTCACCGCTGCACACAATGGAGCGTGCGGCTGGGGTGTGAACTAATTCTCTGCAACCGCTATTCAATTTATAGCAGCCGCAGAAAACTGAAATTTTTCCATTTTTTATTTTAGTTTTTTATTTTTTTTTGTGCGGCCACTAGCAATCCCGGCCGTTGTTTATACTAGGTGTATACACTCTGGCCGTGATTCCATAGACAACAACACAATGTAACTTTCATATTAATCACAGCTGATGTTGCAAATCGGCAACAACGGCTGTGATTAATATTAAACTTACGTAGTATGAACATAGCCTCAAGATGTAAAAGCTCTATGGGGGATATGAAACTGTACCACTGAACCTCATTGCTACTCTGGAAACTGTATTTTTTTATATAAAAATGGAAATTCATAGAACATTTAGTTAAGCTGCACAAATGTTCAGCATTTAATTGCTAAAGCCGCCCTCCATAATCCCTATTTCCTAATTCAAACACAGGAGGGCAGCTTCCTCTCCCTGTTTGTGATAGTACTTGCAGGGAGTTGGTTGTCTGACGGTAAAATGGTGCTGGCTTAGGCACTGAAGCCAGAGTGCTAATATTATTCAAGCATGTCACCAACATAGATAGGAAGGTCCCTGCCTGTGTTTAAACAAAAGCGGAGCATCTTGAACTGGCACTGAAAATGGGACATAGGTGCTGCTTTCATAATTTAACTGTATTAGTAAGTTATATTAATTCCATTTAAAAGGAAAAGCGTTTAAACAACTTTTCTTGTCTCTGGAAAACCCCTTTAAGCGACGGACCTTACCCACCATATAACGACCACATTTGGGTATCTTCACAACTTCAAGTTTCTAGACACTCCCCCATTTATAATACTGGTGTCTTCTTATGTGGTAGAGAGCCACTGCCGGGAACCAGCGCCCTGGTGTGACTGCTACCCCTGCGCCTCCTATAGCAACACCCTCAGGCATTTTCAAACAGACACTTTGCAAATAAATTAATAAAAGATGAAGAGTCATTCATTTTGGCAGAAAATGTAACTTATAAATTCAATCCCACAATATTTTTGGATATGCTTCAAATGGAAATGAAGATCACTAGGAGTGTAGAACTAAACAATATGTTGCCTTTCCAGCCAGAGAAGTCCTGGGAGATTGATTTGAAACACATGGAATCTCTAGTGGATGACAAAACTGCCTGTATCATCATCAACAATCCATCCAATCCCTGCGGCTCAGTGTTCAGCAAAAAACATTCGCAAAAAATCCTTGCTGGTGAGTAGTATGGATGAAATGTCTTACTAGTGCACTGTATGTTTGAAGCACTGTTGTATAATAACCCTTATATACCCTGAGAAGGTCCATATACAACATATACAATCAACTAGAAATATACTAACAATTAATATTGATGTCTTTATGATTTTGAAGCTATAATAAGCCTCCTTTCATTCATCCAGATTTTAACATGCAAAGTTCCAATGTTTTTCCTATACATGTGGACATTAGTGCAATTGTTGCTTTCCAAAAAAACTCCAAAAACTAAAAAAAATTAAAAAAATCTATACTTCTAGCCTGAATTTCTATCTGCCAAAAAACTATTTTTAAAGAATTTGTTGTGTCTTTATACTCAACTGTTACAGTAATACTAGATTAATTTGGTGCATCTTTTTACAGTGGCCTCCAGACAATGTGTACCCATCTTGGCTGATGAAATTTATGGTGATATGGTTAGTAGACCCCTTTTTTAAAAGCTTATTTCTCTTTATAATGATTTTCTTAATGGTATGTTAGTTACAGATAGTTAACGCTTTTTGCTGTGGAATTCCACATCACCTGCATTAGATTCCTGGTGAGCTTGTGGAGGTACATGGTAAGCTTATGCTTGTACATGGCAGCCAATCAGAACAGAACCAATCTGCAGTGTAAACTCTAGAGAAGAGAGAGGACAGCATATAATAGAGCCTCAGCTGATGATTTCATTTCACTGGGTTAGTGACTCCTTCAGAGCCCCATTCTAATTTGAAGCCTACCCCTTCCTGTCAGTTAGACCCACCAGATGTTGCAATGACTTTGCCGTTAGTGGATTCTTTTGATTTTTTTTTTATTTAATTTTTTTTTGGCTACATTTTTCAATATCTGGTCACCTAAATAGTTACAGATGTTTATTCCACAAAAAACGGAAAGTAACATACCCAGTATGGAACAAATTAACTTTTTTCTACTGATACCAATACAGTAAATTAGAACTATGAAATCCATGTGAGTTTAAGTTGCCATAATTTTAACAAGTATGTGTTAGTGTTAGAAATGTAATGTTAAATATTAACTGGCATCACCCAACAGGGGGCATACATTATATTCAGAGGTGTTTTTATTAATTTTATTTTTTTATTAATCTTTCTTGGGCTCCCATAGGTATGCTTTACCACCTCCCGCCGCTGCACAAAAAAATTACGTTGCCGCAGTCTACAGGCTGCAGCAACGATAATTTACAATGCAGGATGACACAGGCACACATTGGAGTCCCAGCTGTCAGTATTAGCCGGGGACCCTCGCAATTGACAACACCCACACGAGCAGAGCTATGGTGCTGACAGTTAACTCTATAGATAAAGTGGTCAGCATGACCGCAGCATCTATAGGGCTTCAGACAGAGAAGTCTTCCTCTAAAAAGGGAGAATTCCCCATGGGTAACCATCAGGGCTCTGCTATGTGATTGCAGAGTCCCGATGGTAGCCACGGACACCGGAAGCTTCAGGCTACGGCTACGTAGCCTCGGGCTACAGAGGACAGCGGGGCATGGCGGTAAGGCTGGCTTGGGCGCAGGGCCACAAGATCTGCCCCCTTCCCTCTCTCCCCTGCCGCTATTACAAGCTTCTAATAGCGGCAGGGGGCAGAAATAGGGAAATAGGGACTTTAGCTTATGGGATCATTATAAACCCATAAGCTGAAGTAAAAAAATAACCTGGGCATTGATGAATCAATGACCCATGGTTGTTAAAGGGATAAAATTACGCAAGTGCAGGTAGAAACCTATGGTGTTGCTCTTAGCAAGTATAATTGTTACCGTAGGTAACACCTGTCTTCTATTGTAACCTGCCACTTTTTTAGTAACCTGCTTAATATTTCAACAGCAACAAACAAGAAGATGTATTACAGTACAATTAGCAGTAATAATAAAATTGATAACATGAATCAATATAGTGATGTAATATTAATTAGATTATAATTCCTGTTTTTTTAGGTTTTTGAGTATGGGGCATTCCAGGCATTAGCCCCCCTGAGTACTAATGTTCCAATCCTGTCATGTGGCGGTCTTGCTAAACGTTGGTTGGTGCCAGGTTGGAGAATGGGGTGGATACTTATCCATGACAGAAAAGAAATTTTTGGCAAGGAGGTAAAAAAATACTATCTTAATAAATATTCGTATCATTACTATTTTGCAATGCAAAATGGAGAACATACCTTATCCTATAGACATGAGCTTAACCAAATAAAATGGTTTTAAAAATGTATTTGCATTTTGTTGCAGATCCGAGAAGGACTTGTGAGACTTAGTCAAAGGATCCTTGGCCCATGTACCATTGTGCAGGGAGCTCTGGATCATATAATGAAAAGAACACCCCAGCATTTTTATGAAAACACCATAAACTTTATAAAGGTAAGTCTTCATTAAGATTGTATGTCACCTGTACTTGTAGACGGTAGACATTGTTCTGCCAATGCCACTTGTGCTGGTACAAAGGTGGTGGATCTTCTTTGGTGGTGATGAGAGATGAGCGCAACTCGAGCATGTTCGAGTCCAATTGTTCGGCATTTTAATACCGGTGTCTGAAGAAGCTAGATGCAGCCCTATGGAGTCCTTGAAAACATGGATATAGTGATAGGCTCGAGTTGCACTTATCTCTAGTGGTCATCCTTTACTGGTGAGTGGCCAAAATGATGATGGTACCTCCCACCAGTGATGAATTCTAATATGCACCTTGGGTGGCTGCCTTGGGTTCTTGGCCACCCAAAATGGACATATACTTTCTGGGCTTAATGGCCTCCCTGGTACAGTTCACAAACTGTTACAGTCCTCCACAAATCCCACCTATATGTTTGTGCAATTCGCAAGCTAAATAGCGCTAAACGCTAAATAAACACTATGGGGGAGATTTATCAAAGGGTGTAAATTTTAGACTGGTGCAAACTGCCCACAGCAACCAATCACAGCTCAGCTTCCAGCTCTGGTGAAAGGAAGAGGAGCTGTGATTGGTTGCTGTGGGCAGTTTGCACCAGTCTAAAATTTACACCCTTTGATAAATCTCCTCCCTATGTGTGAACATAATGTAAGTGAAACCAAATTAGCAACGTTGCGAATTAGTAAATCTCCTAGTTGTGAGAGTTAATAGAATGTGGCTTTATATATTTTATCAGAATTACTGTATAGAAAACAACTGCTCTATAGTGAACCCAGAGCTAACGCTATCATTCATAGTATTGCTCCACAGTTTTGTGATGGCTCCAAAAGGAGAGCTTAGTAAGATATTACAAATAATTAACAAAACTGCAAGAATATGACCAGCAGCCAATTGGCAAACAAGTTTTGGAAATAGCCATGCAAAGGCATCCAAACCCTACTAGACAAATATAGGGGGGGGGGGCCCATCTGCTTTTTTTTTTTTTAAATAACGTCCATTAATGCCTCATTTTAATTGACATCAATGAAATGCATTAAAGTATATGGAATGACAGCCACCCATTGTATTTAATACACTGTGTGCAGTGGGTGGGTGTATTTAATACACCATGTGCAATGGGTGGCCATCATTCCATAGAATTTAATGCATTTCATTAATGTCAATTAAATGTGGCAATAATAGACGTTATTTAAAAAGAAAAAGCAGATGCTTTTTTCTTCTTTTTTTTTTTCTTTACCCTACATCTGTCTAGTAGGGGTTGGATGCCTTTCCATTACATATTTCCAAAACTTGTTTGCCAATTGGCTGCTGGTCATATTCTTGCAGTTTAGTTAATTATTTGTTTGCGTGGACGTCAAAACAGTGATCATGACAATTACTCACGGACGTCTTTTGCAAACGGACGTTATTTTTTAGTTGTTCACACACAGTTCTTCTTTTTTCACCATCATTTCACCATCTTTATTATTAAATTCAATGAACACACCCAATGTCATTGTAATGACAGGTGTCTAAAACACAAAATGACTGATGTTATTTTTTACCTCAAAATGATGGATGTCATTTTAAAAATAATAAATGGAAATAAAAAAAATGCCATATTAACATAGCTGTAACGGCATCTATACAAGGTAGGCACTCCAATGTGGTCCTAAAGTTTTGATCCTACTAAAAGGCATTGTGGACAAGAGATGGCACCAGAATAATGCCAGGTTGAATCATATTAACTACTCTATGCACCTCCGCCATTTCTTAATACCCCGTGCAAACATACTATCGATCAATTAAAACAGTGCCCCAATGTAGTGTTGACCTAGGTTTAATAAATGTTGACCTGACTATATTGACCTGGCTATATCACAGATAAATCTGTGTGGACAGAACATTGGGGTAAAGCTGAGTTATTGCGTCAAGGTACGGGTCATGGCATTGGAACTGGTCTTATCTAATACAATATTACTCGCTTTACTCTTTACTTTGGCTTCATATTTTTCCGAGTCAACTCTTTTCTAGAACATCAGCTGACATTCATTCTATCTTGTGTTCTTTTTGTAGTCTAATGCTGACCTATGTTACAACACCCTATCATCTGTCCCTGGACTTTGCCCTGTGCGACCAGCAGGAGCCATGTATTTAATGGTAAGAAATACATTGGCTTAACAACCATGTGCAGTAAAATTCTAGTCATTATTTGACCTAGAATATTTGATCTAGAACAGGTCTACACAGGCAACAACTTTAACATTAGCCATAGTGACCAAGATTAACTAGTGCAAATGTGCAAGACTTATAATTGTCTCTTAGTCTCTATAGTGAACCTACTATAGTGAACCATTTTTTTTTTTTAATAATAAAAGTTAATGGAAAAACAGATCCCAATGGATGCACAAAAATGCATGCATTTTCATCCGTTTCTTATGTGTCTTTTACATAAAACAGATGAAAAAAAAACAGACTGCAAAAACGCAGTGTAAACCCAGCCTAAGCCAAGTGGACCGAAATGACCTAAATAATATCAATAGATATAATGAAATTACTCAGGAACAGTAGTCATCGTGTTACACCCAACATATTAGAACTCCGGAAAGCTAAGTAAAACATATTTTTCTCACTCCCATAGGTTGGTATTGACATGGAACACTTTCCAGAATTTGAGAGTGATGTGGATTTCACAGAAAGAATGATCTCTGAACAGTCAGTCTTCTGCCTCCCTGCTACAGTAAGGTTTTCATTATCTATAGATATCATGCTTATTATGTGCTAGGCTGCACAGAATCACATTTGGGTTGCATGTGGCATTTAGTATGACTGCAGTGCTTTCAGTAATCCATTATCCAGTGAACCATATCATGCCTTATGGAAGTGTGTAGTAGTAGTAGTAATAATAATAATAATAATAATAAGCCCCACCCCTTGCCAGATGAGGTTATTGGCGCGATTTTGTGAATAAATGCGGCTTAATTGTTGTTCGCCACAATTCTTATGCAATTGAGGACACAATTATGGCCCAGGGTGCTTTGATGGTGCTTTGGGTGCTCTTTCACAGTGCAGTTTTGTTAAACTTTCTTGCTGAAGATATGAAGCCAAAACCAGATGTGGATCATATTGAATTAAATCAAGTAAAAGGCAGGTGCTGCTTCTTTTCTTTTTATGCACTCCTGGTGTGGAATGGATTTATTTGTTCTTTATATTATCTTATTCATTTTGATCCACCCCTAGTTTTGGCTTTTCACACTGTAAGAGCACCATGAAGCTATGTTTCCCACTATAGGATATTAGCAGGAAAAAGCGACTGCCTATTGATAATGAGGGCTGCAAGTAAAGATCATGATCGTTATTTGTGGTCGACATTATCAATGGACAGCTGTCTATTGTCGTTAAATGATTGGTTAGATTGGTTAAATTCGTAACTTTACGAACACTTAGACCTTGTCCACACAGCAGAAGACAAGACTGTAATGCACGGTCTGTGACTGCGGATAGCCCACAGGTGTGCCGTATATCATACACTTCTGAAGGGGATTAAAGACTATGGAGCCCTGACAACAAAACGGTTCATATAAGTGAAGGTCCTATGTTTTTGCTGTCTGGGCTCTTGTCTACACACGGATCCATTTTCAAAACAAATGTATGGATGACTACGTTAAAAACAATGGGTTCTTTTTCTGTCAATAAAGACAAAAATAAATGGTACAGTATGTGAATGAGGTCTTACAGCAGCTTTAAAGCCAAAACCAGGTGTGGATCATAATGAATTAGATAATATAAAGAACACATGCTACTACTTCTCTTTTTTTTGTCTTTTTGGATCCATTCTACACCATGAGTGGGTGTAAAAAAAAAAGTAGTAGAAGTAGTGCCTGCTTTTTATTGTATCTAATTCATTATCATCCACACCTGGTTTTGGCTTCAGTGCTGCAACAGAACTGCATAGCAACCTAAGGGGCCTATTCCACGGGAGCAATAATCGGCCAAACCGGCCCAATTCGGCCGATTATCGATCGGTGGAATAGAGATAACGATTAGCCGATGATCATGTCATTGGCTGATCGTTCATTTAGGTTCAAACCAACGACCCAAGCAGCATGCATTACAGACCGCTCAGACCACTCAGCCAATCACAGGATGGGACCGCCGCGGCTGAGCGGTCTGACAGCTCAGTCAGGCCGCTCCAGAGTTGATGCTTCGCGCGGGACCCGGGGAGGAAGACGGAGCGCAGGAGAAGCCCTGCTAGGTAATGTATGCTGCAAGGGCTGCATGACATCGGTAACGATGTCCCTGCAGCCCTCACTAAACGATCATCGGGGCCGTGGAATAGGCCTAGTAAACAAGCGCCGATCTAGCAGATCGGCGCTCGTTTACATAATTGCTTGGCCCGTGGAATAGGACCCTAAGAGTATGTGCACACTGAGAAATAGGCGAGGAAGTAAAGAGGAAAATTTTCTTTTCTTCAATTGGATTTCTTGTACGCCTCTGCTCTCCGCTCCCATTGAAGCAACTGGTGACAGTTCACCAGCCCAAACTTTTATCAGAGCACCCGACATCATAATTAATCATGATGCAGGGAGACTTGAGATCTACTCTGCAGGACACTATCCGTACTATGGACAGTTTGCGGAGAGCATGTGAACGCATCCTTAGGGTATGTTCACACTGAACAAATGTGGTGGATTGCAGCGGCAGAGAGTCCTGCCTTCCTCAGTGTCAGATGGCATCTCTATGGGAGGGTTTTGTGTGCCTCCGCTCTCCTCCACTCTCTGCTCAAAGAGTTTGACATGCCAATTCTTGGCACACAAGCCCTCCCATAGATATGCCGTATGACACTGAGGAAGGCAGGACTCTCTGCCGCTGCAATCCGCCACATTTACTCAGTGTGAACATACCCTTAAGCTATGTTCACACATGTTGGAGTGTCTATCGCGATACTGCAGCATCCTGACAAAAATGATGCAGTACTACAGTGAAATGATGCAGCAATGCAATGAAACTGCAATGTGTGAGCCAAGCCTTAGAAAATGTGGAACATTGTTACTCATTCCTATTTTTCTTTTTTACTTTCCTATCATCACAGTGCTTTGAATACCCCAACTATTTCCGAGTCGTCCTAACAGTTCCTGAGGAGATGATGGTTGAGGCCTGCCGACGCATCCGAGAATTCTGCATGGAGCATTTTCAAGATGGAGATGCATCACAGGACCTGGAATGTGACAAATGAGCAACAACAAGCCAGGATCTTCAGTGCGTGAAATTCCTCAATAACTCCAACATGGCATCCTAAGGCCAAAATGGTCACCTTACTTCCAGCTAAACTCCATGTCCAACAATATATCACATTTACAGTTACTGTATGTCTTCACTGACAATTCAGTATCTTTTCTGTTTGTGACTATATATACATAGCAGTACAGTATTCACTAATATAGCCCCAGGGACATGGAAAGGGCCTGTGTAGAAATGTACCTGTAACATCTCTAATATAGGAAACGTTTGTTTTTATATGCCTGGCTATTTGCTTAAGGACATCATTAGTCTCCCGTTATTTATTACCATTACCAGATGATTGCCATATTGACCTCATAAGAGGCAACTCATTTTTAACAACCTCCCTCCATGTGATAGCCCATGTAATTTCTAACTTATCTGTAAATCATTCCATATACAACAAATGAGATTTGTCCCCCGTAAAAGAGCTTAAATGTATTGGCCACTGGGGGTCTACCTTCCCTGCAATCAGCCTCTCACTGCCTGTTGTTAGGGGAAATCTGTCACTAGTAAGTAACAGATAGATCAGGATAAAATAAATGGTGCCAGGTTTAGTGTGTGCTATGTGCAGAAGAGAGACGGTGCTCTGATTGGTCAGACAAGTAAGTGAAAGGCATTGCAATGCAATAAGGCATTATCTGCTGCCATGACTTGGCAAATTTACCTCTCCTCTTTAGTCAACCTCTTCAATGTCTAGAATATTCTAAGCTGGGGCATTGAGAAAGCAAAAAAAAAAAAAAAAAAACAATTGGTGTCCTATGTTGTCATTACAGTCCTGCAATTGAAAGAAAATATATTTGCATATAATATTATATACATTATGACTGTAGTATGTTTTATATCGCATACTCTAAATGCATGCTGTCTGTCTATACTATATATCTATTGTAAATTAAATAAGTTATTGTGTTTTTGTATGAATAAAGATGATAAAATAACATTTATGTATTCATTATTATAGGGAGTTCTTGTTGCTACTTATATTATGGTGCCATATAACAATGTACAAAGTCATTACATTTCTATTTCTAGGGTTTAAGAAAACCATCCAACAAACCCTTTTCCTGGAGTTTTTTGTTTTTTGGGTGGAGAAACACAAATCAGACAGGTTAAAGGGGAACTCCAGGTAGAGGTTGAAAGAAAATGAAACTTCTGCAGAAGCATAACGCATTACTTACCTGTCTATCCCAGTTTTGAGACTACCAAAAATCCATTTGTTTGGGGGGTTTTGCTCTGTTTTGTGTTTCTGTCCTTCCTGGTTTAGCATTTCCCAGAATGCAATGCTTTCCCTCATGTGATCATCACAGCCTCCACCCATTACAATCAGTAAAATTAGTGCAGCAGCTGCTTCTGTTCAGTCAGAGATGGTGAATCAGTCAGGGTATTGGGTTATTCAGCCAAGCCTCCTGTGACATCAAGCCCTGCCCCCTGTCTACATCATCAGCAAACACATACATAGGCATGGAAGATTTGTCTGCTAGGAGGGATAGCAGCAGGAGACAATGTGAATTGGCACAGGGCCATTTTTTTTCACTTGGATTTCTATTAGCTACCAGTGTGGCAGAACTGTACAGATACAGTAATACATTGTATAGACACATCTATAAAACTTTTATTGTACTTTTAATAGAAAACAAGTTTTTCTTATCCGGAGTTCCCCTTTAAGGCTATGTTTCCTCAAGGAGAAAATGACGTCAGTCTTTCAGGACGTCCATCATTTTAGCACCAAAAGACAGCCAACTATTGATGACGACAGCCGCAAATGATTATGAACATTATTTACGGCCATCACTATTAACACACATCTGTCTTTTGGTTCTAAAATGACAGACTTTCAGTAAGATGGACGTCATTTTCCCATTGTGGGATGGCTGCGTGCAGTAGTTGTACAGTTTGTCACCATTATATTCAGGCTGGCACAAGAGCTTTCACTAGGTTATCTCATGCTCTGTGAGTTGCTCACAGCTGGAATGGAGAATGCTAACTTCTCCGGGATACACCATATGAAGTGTCCAGTTGGATAAAATACTCTATACTTAGCCCTTTAGGTAAATGCACTACTCCACTCTAGGTCCAGCCTGAATCTGTGAAAGTACAACTTCTTCCCACAAACGCTTCTGTCGATATCTTCTCTTTTGTAATCCCTCAGGATGGACCAGAAATGAGATCCAAGGATCCTAGGATCCTTACCTTGTAGGAGCCTATTTGCCCTAAGCAATCCCTCGCAAAATCTCTTTGATGCTGGCCCTCTCCAGCATGAAAGAGACCACAAAAACACCAAACTATGCTGGGTCCATCAAAGTGCACACAGGGTCCCAGAAAAATAAAATGAAGCCGCCCTCACCTGGTGCCCATAGGAGCAACTCATCCTGGTGCACGTAAAGAGCAGCACAAAACATGTAGTATTACACTGTACTGTAGAGAGGAGATAGTAAACAGACAGTGCAAACACTTCACTAATACTGGGGTCTGGTCCCAAGTTAGGATGGCCCAGAAAAGACCATTGTATGTTTGAAATATTGTAATCTGAGGCCATTGTAAGTTGAGGGAGCACTGTATTATTGCTTTAGACTGCAACTGTTGCTCAATCTTTAAAATTAATCTTGTGGCACTACATAATGTCACAGTGTAGCTCTGCCCTTAAAGGGGTATTCTCATCTCAACTCACATAGGTATACTTGTAGGGCTCATCAAATTAAATATTTTTGCAAACTCATTCACCTAGCAAACTTAACTCCTTATTGTTGACAACGAGCTGTCAACAATAGGAGGGAAATAGCAGAGTATCAGAGGAAGCAGGGAATGTATTTGTAAAAATATTCAACTACAAATTATTTAACACAAGATTATATTAGTTGAGATGGGAATACCCTTTAACCATGTATATCCACACTAGTAAATCTTTCATTGTTTGTAGAGATGAGCGAACCTGGAGCATGCTCGAGTCGATCCGAACCCGAACTTTTGGCATTTGATTAGCGGTGGCTGCTGAACTTTGATAAAGCCCTAAGGCTATGTGGAAAACATGGATAGGGTACAAACCCACACACCGTATACGCAACAAATACGCAGCAAATACGCAGCAGATTTGTTGGTACAGATTTGATGCTGTGTTCAGTTATTTAGATCTAATCTGCTGTGTATTTGCTGCGTATTTGCTGCGTATCGCAGCAGTAAATACGCTGCTTATACAGTGTGTGGGTTTATACCCATAAAGTCATTGACTATATCCATGTTGTCCAGACAACCTTAGAGCTTTATCCAAGTTTAGCAGCCACCACTAATCAAATGCCGAACGATCGGGTTCGGATCGACTCAAACCCGAACCCGGTTCGCTCATCTCTAATTGTTTGCCATATTTGGTAATCTTTTTTACTCAATGCATCTGCTTCAATTATTTTTTTTTCCTAAAATCAAATAAAGATTAATTTATTAAAATTAATATCCTGGCCAGAGGAAGAGTGTATTCCCGAGTAGTGTCCACATTTACAGTAAAGACTGTCTTATAAGCAGATGTCCGTTAGTGACCACACCGTACTGCTTTGAGAATGTTGGCATCTGTTTCTACACTGCTACATTAACTTTTTGATATGTTTTTGAAGCTTAATGCAATTTTGGGGGTGTTAATTGTTTGTTTATAGACATATGTGGGCTATCACATTTGGTATATTATCCCAGTTACAGGCATAGTAATAAAATCTAACCAAACACACATGTCTTCCCTGGATTGTAGAAGTCTTACAGTCTAAACAACTTTCAGATGGTTTTGCATGGTCTGGACTCATCCACTTGAAACTGCTTCTGTTTTGATACTATCTGAGGGAACAGCCTGAGAATGTTAGCAGGAAGCATCCCTATTATTTTATGTTACCAGGTGCTCCATAAGAGGTGCTTCATGATCCACAGTCAGCATATAACAGAGACCAGATCAATCCAGATCAATCCAACTAGGCCCTCTCCCCACACCTGATGGGTCCTAACTAGGGATGGTCCGAACCTGCCGAGGTTCGGGTTCGTATGAACCTGAACTCTCGGCAATGATTCCCGCTGTCTGCCCGCTCTGTGCAGTGGGTGGATACAGCCGGAGAACTGCCTGGAAAACTGGGATACAGCCATAACCATAGGCTGTATCCCAGTTTTCCAGGTGGTCCTCCAGCTGTATCCACCCTCTCCACGGAGGTGGAAGACAGCGGGAATCATTGCCGAAAGTTCAGGTTCATACGAACCCGAACCTCGGCATGTTAGGACAATCCCTAGTCCTAACATCTGCAGAGATTTACCTGTAGCTGACACTGTTTGGCTTCCAGCTGACAATCAAGCAGGGATAAGGATAGAGAGGGAGCAAGGTATTGTTATAGCCCTCAGCATTTTATTGACTTGGAAAAGCCTCTTTGACAATTTCACACATACCATATCCGCGGAGGATCTTACAAGTTGACAGCAAAAGCCACTGCAGATACCTTAACAGTCACTTCAATGAGAATCCATACTCACAGTGGGATTGTCATCCTGCTGTGAGCATGTTAAAGTCAGCCACATTAACCCCCCATGGCCTGGGTACATAAATTACCAGGTTGCTTCGGGGGCTCCTGGTGCTCCTGGTGCTCAGCCAATCAGTACACTGTGGGAGCACTGGTGAACTGCTGTCTCTAGACAGGTGAGTTACCCCTAGACCACAGCTCCAACACATTTGGGTGCAGAGATTCAACTATACCTGAGTGTTTCTTTCAGACATAACCTGCTTACAGAGGACTGATCTGCAATCAGAGACACTGGCTGACAGCTGAGCGAGCAGGAGACCAGGCAGCATTGATTATTTATGAAGAGGAGGTAGGAGGAAGGAGGGGTGAGGAGTGCCAGAGTGTGGCCCAAATAACTCCTGTTTGACGCTTCATTACAGTAGAAGACCTGAGTGCATAATCCACTGCAAAGACAAATTACCAAAAGGTACCTTGCTTACTAGGGGTCTGCCAGCTACAGCACACTGTCAGCACCTTAGGTAGGGCCAAGGGGTTGACAGATTCCCTATAAGATTTTTTTAGTCTATTGGGTAAATTTTTTGTGTCTTGCATTATAGTTTAGATTTATGTTGCTTGTATGAGAAGAGGGGTAACTATTAAATGTAATTAAATTGGCCAGAATAGATCAGGAATAAGTTCTTCCTTTTTCCCATTCTTAACAGTTAGTGGAAACTACTTGTGGCAAATTAATGCAACTCAGAGGGCCTGTGCTCCTGATGTTTTAGGGTACAAACACACACACCGTATATGCAGCAGATACGCAGCAGATCTGCAGCAGATTTGATGGTGAAGACTTGATGCTGTGTTCAGTTATTTAGATCTAATCTGCTGCGTATTTGCTGTGTATCACAGCAGTAAATACGCTGCGTATACGATGTGTGTGTTTGTACCCTTAGGAGCAACGCCCCTGATCACAGATAGCCAGCCGAAAACTGATGAGTGGGCACAACATTGTTGGACGTTTATGTGTGACCATTAGAGATGAGCGAACCGGGTTCGGGTTCGAGTCGATCCGAACCAGAATGATCGGCATTTAATTAGCAGGGTCTGCTGAACTTGGATTAAGCTCTAAGGTTGTCTGGAAAACATGGATACAGCCAATGACTATATCCATGTTTTCCAGATAGCCTTAGGGCTTTATCCAAGTTCAGCAGCCACCGCTAATCAAATGCCGAAAGTTCGGGTTCAGATCGACTCGAGCATGCTCGAGGTTCACTCATCTCTAGTGACCATCCTTGCTAATAAATAAATGCAAATCCAACAATAACATTTCTTTATGTTACGTTTACACGGGGCGATAATTGGCCCGATCGCATGATTAACGATGTCGGAGTAACGTTTTTTTTAAATAACGATCAGCGTTTAGACGGTACGATATATCGTACCGAAAAATCATTTTAAGATCGTTTTAAGATCGCCCGCCCACCTGCAGCCCGGCCCCCAGCCCGCAGCCCGGCCCCCCCGCCCATCCGCAGCCCCCTGCGCCGTCTCAATCGCCACCCCCGCCGGTGCTCCGATCGCCACCCCCGCCGCTGCTCCGATCGCCGCCGCCGCTCCCATAGCCCCCGCCACCCCCGCCGCTCCGATTGCCCCCGCTGCGAGCATACCTTACCTGCTCGGCGTAGCAGGTGTTCCAAATTCCCGGCTCCCCTCTTCAGTGCATTGATTGGCTGAAGAGGGGAGCCGGGAATTTCAAACAGCTCCTCTTCAGCCAATCAGTGCTGCCGTGCATTGATTGGCTGAAGAGGGGAGCCGGGAATTTCAAACAGCTCCTCTTCAGCCAATCAGTGCTGCCGTGCATTGATTGGCTGAAGAGGGGAGACGGGAATTTCAAACACCCGCCGAGCAGGTAAGGTATGCTCGTGGCCGGGGCGGCGGGGGCTATCGGAGCAGCGGCGGGGGTGGCGATGGGAGCGGCGGGGGTGGCGATCGGAGCGGGGGTGGCGATCGGAGCGGCGATCAGGGCGGCAGGGGGGGGGATAGGCCGGTGGGGGTGGCCATCGAGCCGGCGCAGGGGGCTGCAGATGAGCGGGGGGCCGGGCTGCGGATGGGCGGGGGGCCGGGCTGCGGGCGGCCGGACTTTCGCGACGACTGTTTACACGGAACGATCTGCGAATTTTTTGCGAACGACGAATTGAGAACATGTTGAAAGATCAAAATGAACGATTTCTCGTTCGTCGTTTGATCGTTCGCTGCGTTTACACGTATGATTATCGTTCGAATTCGAATTCGCACGATAATCGTTATGTGTAAACGCACCATAAGCCTATGTAAAGGAAAAATAGAAGCCAAGTAGGAAGCATAATAATAATTATCAGCTGTGGGAGTATAAAGCTGAGCTACTCGATATCTATATGGACCCCATACAAACAAAAGAATCTCTTTATGAAAAGTGCATAAGAAGGAAAGGGGAACATCTACAGAAATGGTGTGAAAATTGGCCTTATCATCAAAGGGTTAAGGTAGACCAAATTTTTAAAGCTTCTTTAAGCTTCCTACAAAGTGAAACAAAATTAGTGGAGAAAGGGAAGATATAGTCTGGAATATTCCCAGATGGCTCAATTTATCCTTTCTCCAACCTGAATAAAAATTTAGACAAATAATGTTAGCCATCTGATAAGGGAATTTATATTTAAAATTTCCGAATTATTGTGATTGACTTGTGGACCTGAAATAGCAGAAAATTGTAAAGGTGAAAAAATACACTACCATCCTCATACATTGTGCATTTATGCTTACCTCCATTGACTTTAATCCATGAGATACTATCTTTTTTTCTGATCAGGTGGGCAAGGGGCTCAATAGCTAAAACAAATAAAACGGGAGACAAAGGGTATCCTTGGCTAGTGCCACGTTCAATAACAATGGGAGGAGACCATTAAAAATCACATGGGCTATAGAAGGGAAGTATAACTTTCGTAAGATGGGTCGAATTTTGACCCAAAATCCTACTTCTCCAAAAAGATAAAACAAAAAACTCAGTTGAGAGAATCAAAGGCTTTATAAAGATCCAAGGATAAACATAAAACTTGATTGGTAGACTTGTGGGCCCATTGTGACTGCACTAAAGATATAAGGTCTATGACCCTCCTTGTCTGATCTGCTGCCTGCCTATTAGGGATAAATCCCACTGGCTCATTATGAAAGTATTGTTCTATAAATAAATTTATACAAATAGCCAAAACTTTAGTAAGTATTTTTATATCTACATTAGAAATTAATAAAAAATGTATTTGCTTTGGATAGGCTGTCCGGGGCTACATCCACCTTCTCCAGGCAGCAGGATTCAAATCTTGGTTGTTCGGGTTCCTGTGAACCTGAACTTTCTGCAAAAGAAATAGTCTCACGCTGCTCTTTCTGTAATCCATTACCTTCAAGACAATACTATATGGGAATGCATGGGGAGATTTAAAATCATATGTGAGGGCTGCACAGGGTAGAAGGGCAGATACCATATTGGGAAGGCACAGGAAGGAGCATGATACTATATTAAGGCTGCAGAGGGGAGAGCCTGATACTATATAGGGGGGTCACAGGGGGTCTACACTATTTGAGGACTGCAGAGTGGGGTTTCATACTACATTGGGATTATACTATATGGGGACTTCACAGAGGGGACTTTATTATATAGAGAGCTTTCTACTATTATGTGGGGGGCATAGGGGGCCCTAAAACTGTATAGGGCCACAGGGGACGTAACTTCTATATGTGCTGCAGCAAGGAGACTAAAATGTTGCTCAGATTCTGGTATGAAGATTTATAGCCAGAAGAAGACTTCAAGGTAGTCCGGGCTGGATGGAGAGAAAAAGGACTTTGATTAGAGAAGATGCCCCCTGTGAGTCACTGGATGAAACTGCACTCTCTTATAGTTTCTGTAGTGATAGTGCTCAAGATGTGGCAGTATTATTTAGATCTGTAGTGGTATTATTGATAGTGTCTTTCTGTTTTGTTCAATAACAGTATGTAATCACTGTATGGTTTTAATATTTGATACTGAGTGGCACTTGATACTGAGTGGGGGCACTTTGAGGGCATTATACTGTAAATGAGCGCACACCCTGTATAGATTCTGGATCCATGTCCTGCTGATTCTGAGGTGGGGGGGCAAAAGCAAATTCCGCATGGCACCATTTACCCTAACGCCGGCCCTGGTTTTAATGTTGTCCTTGTTCTTAGGAGCACTAGGGGATTAAATTTGGTAAGATTCCTACCTTTACAACATTTCAATCATTGCAAATATGCATAAAACTGAATATTTTCTTTGAAAGTAAAAAATGTTTTTGAACTTTGCTGACATCTTGTGGCTATCAACATTATAGCCTATCTACAAGATCACTAGATTGTGAATCTGTGGCAAACAGGTTGCCTGTTTTTGGAGACCTAGTGACAATGTATTAAAGGGCTATCAATATTTGTAAGTTCTTACGGAGAGGTAACTGCCAGGAATCAGACATCAACAGATCATTATATTAACCAAAGAACAAAAACACATTTTGCAAGTATATTGACCCTTGTGTGGATGAATAAAATGAATAAGTTCCATTACTAGAAGGCACGCCAAGCTTCACTTGGTCTGACAGTCAGAGCGCCGTCCATGCTGTTCGGCACAAAGGAAATGTATCCAAAAAATGATAAAATGTGTTGGTGTTAAACACCTCTCAATGCACTCTGTCTCTTGCCGGTCCTGTGTTGTAATGGTCAGATGGTAAACTGTGCCGGACCGATGTGGGAGCTCTGGGCTGGATGATAGCGAGGATACGCTGATGTCGCTGATGTAGCCTTAGCATTGGGTGTGTGCTGTCTTGTCAATCATACATAAGCACATTGGTAATCAACGTTATCTTCCGTATAGAACTGATAACGTTCAGGTAATGTACGATGTATGAGAGCAGTCACTGTAAATGAAATTATCTAGATGCGTATTAAGGCACCAGGCCTCTTTCTCAATAGCTTATGGTACTTGTACTGTTTTTGCTCTATTTGGGTGGGTTCACACTATGGAATCTGCATTGAAAAGTACCGTCGGTTTCCGTTGCTCGCTTCCGTTCGTGGTGGCGTGCCTCTCCGCTGGCTCGATAGACACCATTCCATGGCTGGGCAGATTCCGCCTTCCGCCGAACGAACTGATGTGTCAATTCTTTCGGCGGACAGCGGAATTGGCCTGGCCATAGAATGGTGTCTATCAAGCCGACGGAGAGGCACGCCACTGCAAACAGGAACGAGCGACGGAATCTACCGAAACTTATCCTTGCAGATTCCGTAGTGTGACCCCACCCTTTACAAGGATACGAGGAGAGAGAGAAGTGAATTGGAGCTTCCCTTGTTTCTCTGAAAACATGGGATGTCTTTCAAGTTCCAGAGGAGTGGGACTGGGTCTGTGTCCCATATTATGAAAAAAAAACACATGAATATAGTTCACATCTGCGATATTGACATTTAAAGTCTCCAAATGGCAGCCCCTGTTTGTCTACATGTGTCCTCTCAGGAAAGACTGATTCACATACATAGTGCAGATTACACACACACATACACACACACATATATATATATATATTTTTTTATACTTTTATTAGTATGAACTGTATTTTTATATAGGTCATTTATGTTATATTTGCTATGTTATGTATTTTAATTCTTATGTGTAGTTAAAATTAAGAGAGCAAATAGGTGTGGTGGGCACCGCAAATTACATATCAAAACATAGAGGTGCAAAAAATAGCTAACATCTTTATCACGTGACTGATGACACATTGGTCACGTGTTTACAATTGGTGACTGGCTTCCCATGCAGTCAAGATAGCATGACGCATACATCACATGATTGCTCTATTATTATGTAGTGAATCTATCGGGCTTGATTTTTCATAAGGGTTGTACATCGGATAGTTTTGACGATTTATTCTGTACAGGCGCTGTTGGATCCTCAATATTTCCTTTTATTTGTGCATTGTGCTCACGGGACCGGACTTGGCATTACGTCACTTACGGTTCCGTGCGTTCCACCGTGGCGTGAGCTCCATGGTCGGACAAGATCCTCAGCAGGTATTTATGAAACTAATTGTGTATTGGCATATATATATATACCAACATTAGCAGCTTATCATCACAACTCCTGATGAAGTTATGGCAGCATAACGGAACGCGTGGGGTATAGGTGCTGTGTGCCAGGATAGACCTGCTACTGCGGCTATTGCTCTTATTATGGAATAAATTATTATTGTATTACTTGATTTTTTATTATTTGATACATATATTTTGACTTTTACTTTCTTCCATCATGTCTTCTGAAATGTGTAGTGCAGTATTGGCAAGACATTTATTGTGAGGGTTTTCCCCACCTGGCACATTACTTGTTGCTATGTATATTGTGAGGGCACTTGAGTAGTTTCATTATGGCCTATTAGGCCTTTTTAAGTGGTTTTAATATTTCTGCTGTTTTGGGTTGTTAATAAACAATTTATCATTATTTATCTATTGAGTGTGCATTACTACTTGTTAGTCTAGTCGCTTTCTTCTTTTTGTTGTTTGTAGTTAAAATTAAAATACACAGGTAATGTATACAGTTTAAGGCTAGGTTCAGACTATGTAACTGTGCGGCTGTATTTGCGGCTGTAATTGTGCGGCGGTATTTTTGGTGGTTCATGCGTACGCTGGAAAGTATACGATACACGGCTGCACAGTGCACACTATGTATGAATCTATGGCCCTATCGTAAACGGACCTGTAAAAAATGAACAAGACCATTGTTTGCAGCTGGAAATGCGGCCGTGGATTGACAGGCGGTCCGTACGGAGTACTTCAAAAATAGCCGGCAATGATGCCGAATGCCGATGCCTCTAATAGTTAATATATTAAATTAATAAAACACATTTTCTTTGTAATAAAGTCCCTTTCGTTGTTCAATAATTAAATTCTAACGAATCCATCATTGTGCAATTAAATATACTGTTAAAATAAATATATATAAATAAATGTATATTTATATATATATTTATTTTTTGACAGTATATTTAATTGCACAATAATGGATTCGTTAGAATTAAATTATTGAACAACGAAACTGATTTTATTTAAACGAAAATGTGTTTTATTAATTAAATATTAATTAGTACAGGAAGCTCTATAAGCCGTTAATTCATATTGCCGGCAATAGAGCATTCTGTACTAATCATCACTTTACTTTAATGAAAACATCAAATGTTTCTTCTAATTATGTTATCACAATAGCATTATTAGAAGAAACATTTAGAATTATATGTGCGCTCAGCTGATTGGCTGTTCAGCTGAGCGCACATATAATTAGCGGGTCCGCAGCACAGTGACTTCATTGTGCTGCGGACCAGCGAAAAGACAACATCGGGGTGAGGATAGAGCTCTCCCCACCCCCTCCCCTGCACTGCACCCCTCCCAGCAAGGAAGGGGGGTCACTTAATCCCTTCCTTGCTGGGATGGGTGCAGTCTGACATCAGTCTGGCCCCCAAGGGATTAAGGGGGATGCAATACATCCTCCCTTAACCCCTTGGGGGCCAGACTGTAAGCAGCGATCTGTAAAGATGCTGCATACTGTAAGGTGCACAACACCGCTCACAATGATGGGTGTTGTGCTCCTGTTTGTGTGTTTTTTGTGTGTTTCTCCCTTTTTGTTTTTCAGATATCGGTATCCTGGGGATTACGTCGGATTCTGTGGACTACGTCGATGACCAGCGGTTGTTTGGTTTTTTTTTTTAACAAAATGGTCAATGAGGGGTGTGGGGGTGTTTTTATTTGAATAAAAAATTTTTTTAACTTGTGTCTTGTCTTTATTTCTTTACTTTATAGACTTAGTAGTGGAAGCCGTCTAATAGACGGAATCCATTACTAAGTCAGGGCCTAGTGTTAGCCGGTATAAAATGGCTAACACTAACCCCCTATTATTACCCCAGTACCCAATGCCACCAGGGGTACTGGGAAGAGCCGGGTGCCAGTGGTCCCGGAGCTTCAAAATTGGCGCTCCTGGACCGGGCGGCAGCAGGCTGGTAAGATTTAGGCTGGGGAGGGCCTAAACCAATGGCTCTTCCCACCCTGGTGTTACCAGGCTGCTGTCGTTTGGTTTTTAACCCGGCTGGTTATAAAAATAGGGGGGACCCTATGCGTTTTTTTTAATTATTTATTTATTTAAAAAAAAAACGCATAGGGTCCCCCCTATTTTTATAACCAGCCGGGTTAAAAACCAAACGACAGCAGCCTGGTAACACCAGGGTGGGAAGAGCCATTGGTTTAGGCCCTCCCCAGCCTAAATCTTACCAGCCTGCTGCCGCCCGGTCCAGGAGCGCCAATTTTGACGCTCCGGGACCACTGGCACCCGGCTCTTCCCAGTACCCCTGGTGGCATTGGGTACTGGGGTAATAATAGGGGGTTAGTGTTAGCCATTTTATACCGGCTAACACTAGGCCCCGACTTAGTAATGGATTCCGTCTATTAGACGGCTTCCACTACTAAGTCTATAAAGTAAAGAAATAAAGACAAGACACAAGTTAAAAAATTTTTTTATTCAAATAAAAACACCCCCACACCCCTCATTGACCATTTTATAAAAAAAACAAAACAACAAACAACCGCTGGTCATCGACGTAGTCCACAGAATCCGACGTAATCCACAGGATACCGATATCTGAAAAACAAAAAGGGAGAAACACACAAAAAACACACAAACAGGAGCACAACACCCATCATTGTGAGCGGTGTTGTGCTCCTTCCCACCCTGGTGGGAAGCATCTTTACAGATCGCTGCTTACAGTCTGGCCCCCAAGGGGTTAAGGGAGGATGTATTGCATCCCCCTTAACCCCTTGGGGGCCAGACTGATGTCATACTGCACCCATCCCAGCAAGGAAGGGGTTAAGTGACCCCCCTTCCTTGCTGGGAGGGGTGCAGTGCTGGGGAGGGGGTGGGGAGAGCTCTATACTCACCCCGATGTTGTCTCTTCGCTGGTCCGCAGCACAATGAAGTCACTGTACTGCGGACCGGCTCTTTATATGTGCGCTGAGCCGATCAGCCAATCAGCTGAGCGCACATATAATTCTAAATGTTTCTTCTAATAATGCTATTGTGATAACATAATTAGAAGAAACATTTGATGTTTTAATTAAAGTAATGTGATGATTAGTACAGAATGCTCTATTGCCGGCAATATGAATTAACGGCTTACTGGAGCTTCCTGTACTAATTAATATTTAATTAATTAAACACATTTTCGTTGAAATAAAATCAGTTTCGTTGTTCAATAATTTAATTCTAACGAATCCATCATTGTGCAATTAAATATACTGTCAAAAAATAAATATATATATAAATATACATTTATTTATATATATATTTATTTAAACAGTATATTTAATTGCAAAATGATGGAATCGTTTAAATTTAATTATTGAACAATGAAAGGGACTTTATTACAACGAAAATGTGTTTTATTAATTCAATATATTAACCATGAGAGGCATCGGCATCGGCATACTGCAGAGGATCGCAAACCCCGGTAATAGCGATTCATGTAAACTGTTTCCCTGCTTTCCCAGATGCATCCAGAGGTGTTTGCATCACTTTCTTAAGATTTTACTTGTTATTTTTAGTTGAACCAGATTTCCAAGTAAATGACCGTATGTTTTCAGCCGCATGTCTATTTTTTCCCACCGCCGTAGTTTCATCCGCACATTTACAGCCGCATAAAAAATACAGCCGCACACATACATAGTGTGAACATAGCCTTAGGCTATGTTCACACAACGTAAAACTACGGCCGTAGTTCTCGCCGCAGAACTACGGCCGTAGTTTTGCAGTGTGTATCATAGCCTAATTTGTAATGGGATCCCGGCCGGAGCGTATACACATCGTACACGCTCCGACCGAGATCCTATGCGGCGCCGGAAAAAACTGAAAGGTTCCGGCCGCTCGCTTCACTGTGTGCAACGGGAAGCTCTGATGCGGGCGGAAAGATCACTCGGTCGGTACTTAAGTACCGGCCGTGATGATGCGGCCAGACACCAGCCGTTCTGTGACCCAGCCGGGGTCACGGAACGGCCAGTCTCATTCCAAGTGTGCACATAGCCTAAGGGCAAGGGCTACACTGACATAGTTAATAGTGCCATTGCAGTCCTTGCTAAATGATTATCGAGTCATGTAATAGGCTCAGTAAACGTGTGCCGATCTGGCAGATTGGCGCTCGCTTACAGAAGGCATTGAGTCATCTAATACGACCCTAATTGTAAACCACCAGCTCCTCCTCAGACTGCTCCGTTCTCTTGACCTTAAAGAGAATGTGTCTCCTAGATTTTGTACTGATTAGAGACAGATACTGGAACTTTACTTTTTCTTACCTGTTTTTATTTTCTGATTGTCATTTTTTACATTTTATGTGTAGTACATTATTATGGGGGCTGCCATCTTGCCTAAGCTGTTTTCAATCTCATTTAGTGACATGTTTTTCTACCCCTCCATTTACCACTCTACACATCCCCATCTCTATGCTGATTGCATCCGACTATATACCTCTTCCTATGACATCACCGCTACAAACCTACAGAACATCAGTGACTGTCTGTCTGCTGTTTCAAACATCACATCCTCACTATTTTTTAAATTAATTCTACCAAAAACTGAACTCCCTTGGGAGGGATTTATCATTATGCGCCCCTGGTGTACACCATTAAAAAGGGGAAGATTTGACCCTTTTCCGTGGCGTACACCAGCCGTATCCCCCACTCGCCTGATGGGCAGGAGGGGAGAGGCAAGGTGGGCATGCCTAATCCCACACCTGATTTATGAAGGCTTATGCCTGGAAACAGGGGTAAACCAGGCAAAAATCTACACCAGCTTCAGAGCAGGTGCAGACTATCGCGTAATTCCTGCACAGGGCGCAGGGCTGGCCAGCTGTACTAAGAGGCATGCACCTCCTAGTAAATCCAGCTGGGAAAAAGGGGGCAGGGCTTTATTTTAGACTGGCTGGCCAGTCTTGATAAATGTCTCCCCTTGTATTTCCTCTATCTACTAATCTACCTAAACCATCTCTAACTGTACTCTACCATAACCCCGAGGCAGCAGGACCATGGGGCTATGCTCGTTTCTGATCTGTCACACACCCATATTCAATCCCTTTTTATATTCATATTTAATTCCCTTTCTTGTCACCTACAGGTGAAAAACATCTCTAAAATCTGTCCTTCCCTCATTGCTGAATCAGTCATAACTCTTAGGCCATGTTCCCACTGCATAAGTTTTGTAATAATCATGGGCGTTGTAACAACGGCCGCGATTACTACGGAACTTACGTAGTGGTACCTTCTAAGGAACCCCGGCCGGAGTGTATACACATAGTATACACTCTGGCCGGGATCTCTAGTGGCGCCGCAAGAAACTGGCATGTATGTCAAATGGTATGTTGCGCCATGCAAACATGGCCTTATTGTTGATTTGATTCATTCTTGTTTTGACTACTGTAGGGGTCCTTTCACATGTATAGATAAGGTAAGCACTGATTTTTTTTCTAGACAAAAAGATAAATCGCTAAGAAAAGTCGTTAATACAATCATAAATCTCGTAAATAAGATTGCAATTATGTTTGTAATATATACTTTGAAAGACAGGTGTTTCCACAGAAAAACTTGCAAATGATTAACAATGATTTTGAGGTCAGCGCAAACAATGCGATCAACGACATAAGAACAAATTTTTGTTTGATGTTTGATTGTTGCCACGTTTACACCAGAAGATTATTTCTTAAATTTGAACGATTTATTGCACGATAATCGGCCTGTGTAAAAGACCCTTACAAGACTCTTTACTAATCGGCCTACCTTTCTCTAAACTCTCCCTCTCGAGTCCATCCTAAACACAGCAGCCAGGCTCCCTGTCTAACAAATACACCAATTCCTTTGCCTTTTGACTCAACCCCTCTGCTCATAGTTTGGAGGCTCTTGTATTCAGTGCCCTTTATCCTCAGGTTTGACTTGAGGATTGAATGCATATTTGTGATGTTATAGAGACATGTCAAAAGTTTTGATTGGTTCAGGTCTGAGTGTTAAGATTCGTACTGATTGGGAGAATGAGCTGGAGATGACCATGATGCAGCGTGTCTGCTCCCCACTCTGTGTAAGAAATGAGTCGGGCTCCATAGACTTTTACACTATGAGCCTAACTCTTCTTTCTAACACAGAGGAAAGGACGCGCTGTAGCATTCTCCTAGTCGGCGCGGTCTGAACACAAGTTTTTTGAAATGACAGTGACACTTTGATAGTGCTGTGTAATCAGTGAGCCTTGTACACAATGACAACTAGCATCTACAATTTCTAGAAGGTAAAGGAGGGTCATTAAAACCTTAACTGTAAAAGTGCACGGAGGCAGAACAAGTGTGTGTAGATGCCAAATCTGTTAGGAAACCAAGGTGTAGCTGTACTAACAGTGGAACATAGAAGAAAAAAAAATTAGATACACGGCTGCAGCTTATCAAAGTCTCACAATGACTACAGGTAGGACCACATCAATATCATTTTACATAACTGTTTTAGATCCCATGACATTGTAATCTGCAATGAATATTACCTTTCTACATATAATTAACATTTATTCAGTAAAAAATACTTAAACAACTAAAATTAGAGATTATGTGAAGATTAATAAAGATTATATGGCCTATTGCACAATTTCCACAGTAAGCCACATCTGTCCTGTTCAATGACAACAGAGCCCAGGTGAGAGTTATTTCTCTGCATCCTGTATATAGGGCTATATAAATAATGCATACTGTATATGGTATGGTAAGAGATGGAGCAAGATTAAGAAATACATATTAAAGTAAAGACTATAGATAATGGAGACTACTATAAGGCTATGTTCCCGCAATGTAAAAAATAAGGGCAAATAACGGGCGTTATTTGCTTTTTTTTTCTTACATTGTGGCAATATAGCCTCAAAAAGGTGTGCTAGGTAAACAGGGGTAACATGTGTGTCCAAATAATGGAAAAGGTGAAAAGTATAACTTACCAGATAACAAATATAGATAAAACAATGTGTCAGAATGTCTGTACAAGAAGAAAAATTCAAGTGGAACACAGTCTATGTGTGTTTAGTGTCTTTTGAGATATCAGAGAGAGAGAAGAAGGGAGAAGAAAAGAAAGGAGAAAGAGTGCTAAGGGCAAGACAGTGTGTAAGGCCACACAGAATGCGGGAAGAAGACGGGGAAGGGGGGGCGAAGGGGACAGAGAGCGCTAAGGGCAACACATAGGAGCGTGGAACTGATACAATTGCCCATGCAGGGGGTGGAAGGAGATGGAAGGAGGGTGCGTGTTTCAGTCTCAACTGTACAATTGCCCATGCAGGGGTGGAAGGAGATGGAAGGAGGCCGCTTAGCTGCACAGCACAGTGAATCATCACATGTACAAAGAATGAGGTGGTGTCGCTCTGCTCTGGTAGTGGGCACGTGCGCGTTAAACTAGCTCTTACAGGAGGAATGAAGGTAATGTCAGTGGATCACAAGTCCTCCATCTCTTCTGTGGAAAGGGTTAGAATCGCTAGCCCAGCCCATTGAAGAGACAGAGAACACGTGATCGATGGGGATCGGGTCCAGACAGGCGCAGGTTTCTTAAGCATATCGAGGAAGGTATAGCTCTTTAAAGCGAATGTACCATGATGAAATTTTATTTTCCTACTAATTTCTCTGTGCTATCACAAGGATCCAGGTGGCGCTGTCCTTTTTTCAAAATGCCACCCTGTTTCTGCGATCGGCGTGTTTTTTTTTTTGTTGTGTACCGTGACCATTTTTTGCACTCAGCGCCCCCAGTGTACCAACAACCCCCCTTCAGTGATGAGCCCACATAAGATTCTAACAGAGGTGCATCACTGAGGGGAAGGGATATTGTTACACTAGGGCCACCGGGCCCACCTTCAGTGCACAAGAAGAAAACTGTGCCAAGCACAGAAGAAAATACTGCTTGTTAACTTCCTGTTCCCACTTTCCACAATAGGGAGGGGCTGAGATATCTCTGACATCAGCAGGCCATAGATGGTAGAAATTGAGTTGAGAAGTAAGTAGAGGCCAAACACAATTTTTAAACTTTTTCAGCCCTTTTTTGAATTGTCATCTGTATTGAAAGTCAAAAAATAAAAAATAAACTTTTTTTTTAAATGGCAAGTTTGTTCTTGTTTTCCTTAACCTTTTGCCTCAAGCCCTCTCCTCATAGATTGTAAGCTCTTGAATGCAGCGCTCTTTATTCTCATGTTTGACTTGATAACATGTGTATCTCTGTAATGTCTGATTTTTTTCTATATATGAATTGAACAGTGCTGCAGAATATATTTGTGGTATATATTATTATTCTTATTTTACTAGGCAATTTTAATCACTGAGCCTTGTACAATATGATAACTAGCATCTACAATTTCTAGAAGGTAAAGGAGGGTGAAAACTTTAACTGCAACAGTGCACAGAGGCGGAACAAGTGTGTTTGGGTGCCAAATCTGTCAGGAAACAAAGGTGTAGCTGGTGTAGGTGTAACAGTGGAACATAGAAGGAAGTGGAATCAGATATACGGCTGAAGCTTATCAGATTCAGGTCTCCTACAGGTAGGACCAAATCAATATAATTTTACTTAAGTATTTTTTTTAAAAAAAGATCCCAGAAAATTGTAATCTGCAATGAATATTACCTTTCTACATATATTTAATGTTTAGGCTATGTGTCCGGAGGGTTGTTCAGGAAAAAAAATAACATTTTCAATTGGAAAGATACCAGCATGTGTGCAATTAAGAGATTGTAAAATCGATTCCCTTAGTGGAAAAGTAAATTGTGAATAAACTAAAGAAAAATGGGACATTTTTCATTACAAATTATTTTGAAAAAAAAAAAATAAAAAAAATTGTATACATACATATCAGCTTTTGTGTGACGACTAAAGCTATAAAACAATGATGTTATTTAACCGGAATTAAGAACACTGTGAGAAAAAAACCTGCTAAAATCACTTCTTTTGGTAATTCCACCTCCCTAAAAATGAAATAAAAATTCACCAAAATGTTGCATGAACCCCAAAAATAGTAACACTAAAAATATCCACTCATTCAGCAAAAATCAAAGCTCGAAAACGAAAAAAAAGAAAAAAAAAAGAAAAGTATAGCTCTCAGAATTTGGTGACTCACCAACATGTTTTGTTTTTCTTTAACAAATCTTTTTTTTTGTGTAAAAGTAATAAGCCATAAAAAATAAAGTTAACATTTAAAGGGGAATTATGAGCACTAAAAAAATTGACTAAAAACTAAAAGCATTTCTAATGTCACATGTATCAACTGATTATATGGGCTTCCCTTCAGGTGATTGTGATAATCTGTTTTGCTAGGTGTCCCCTAGGCGGGCTGGTCATAAGGCCCTATTACACGGAACGATTATCAGGCATATTCGACCGTGTAATAGAAGATAACGATCCGCCGACATGAAAGATGTCGGCGGATCATTGCTCTCGTTTGTCTTTCAACATGTTGAAATACAAACGACTGTGATAGCAGTGACCTGCTGCCGTTGTTCCGTGGAATCCTTTATGGGCTGCCCGGACGATCTATCGATCACCTGGGCAGCCCCCCTTGCAGCTCCCCACGTCCTCCCCTGCACTTACCTGCTTGCTGCCACCACCTGCAATAGCAGCGGCGAGCAGGGAACGAGGAGCAAACAAACGTTGACAGCGCTTATTTGCTCCTCTGTGTCGCCCCGTCTAATAGGGTTTATAGAGTACATACAGAATTTGTTATAGACAAACAACTGATGTCTATCATGGACACAACTTACTATTGTTTTACAATCCTGTTTACGACTATTAAACTACACTGTGTCATTTGCCTGTCACCTTCTGTCATTCACCTTAGTGGAGAACATAACAAACATGTTATAGGCTATGTTCACACAACATTTTGTCAGCTCCGTTTAAAATGACGTTTGTTATTTTGAGTCTAAAATAACGGACGTCATTTAGCTGTCTGGCCTTCCCTTAGTGCGATGACTGGTGTTTGCACCATATTTAAGTTTGGGGTTACTGATTGGACTTTGGGTGTGTCTTAATTAAAGAATCCATTAAATTTAATAGTCAAAATGGAGAAAGAACGGTGACAAAAGAAAAACTGTGTGTGAACAACTAATGAAAAACGTCCGCTGTTTGCAAAAGACGTCTAAAAATAATGATCATGTTCATTATTTTGACGTCCGCGGCAAAAACGTCTGTTTTCAATACATTGTGCGCATTGGACGTCCATCTTTCCATTGACTTCAATGCATTGCCATTGCAGTCAGTTAAATTGTGGCAAAAATGAACGTTATTTTACATTTCAAAATCGGCCGCCTTTTCTCTATTTCTGACGTTGTGTGAACATAGCCATACTTACCTCTCCGTGCTCCCCCAGTGTCCTGCTGTGTCCTCTCCAGTTTCCCCTGCTGACTGCAGCTGGCACTATTTTTGAGATGAACTTGTCTCGAGAGTGACAGCCCGCTCAGCCAATTACTGACTGAAACTGGACAGCGCCACAGTGATTTAGTCACTGAGTTGCCTGTCATTCCCGAGACGAGTTGGCCTTGGAAGTAGTGGTGGCTGCAGTCAACAAGGGGGGCACAGCAGGCCAGCAGGGGTGCGCATAACATGTTTGTTGTGTTCCTCACTATGGAAGCATTATATAACACTGTCCTAACACTGCACTGTAATCTTGTGTAATTGAGAAAAGGGCCATTGTAAGCCTTGAAATGTATAGTATGATTTCAGACTGCTATTATTAATAAAAGTGATCCAAAAGCCACATAAGCTTACTATACATTCCTGTGGATATTTATGCCAGATTGATTGCCTGCAAGTTGTGGAATAGCATATTGGAATTAAATCTCCCTGGAAGGCTGGCATCCTCTAAGAGGTCCGGATATTGGCTGCGCCCCTAAAAGAACACTATTCAACCATCCTCAGCTAAAGTATAGTGCATACTAACGCACAACAACATTATAAGGTGAGCCTTGAATTGAATATTATGTTTATATACTAAAACTATGAGTTCTTTTATCTCGCTCCCTTATACGCTGCTCTTACTTCAGTTTTTTATGTGGCACTGTATCAAAGGCTTTGCTGGAATAAACAGGCAATGGCCACGTCATCTTCCAGAGCTTTGTGAAGTGAGCTTAGTTTACGGGTGTTGTTTCACAATGAAACCTATTCTTAGCTGCCTGATAAATGAACATAGATTGCTAAATAAGCTTATTTACTACCGTTCTGTAGTCTTTTATGCTTTTTTTCTCTTTTAATGCAAACTGCTCTGTTGTCTTCATTAGTCCACATTCCTGTCTGTTGTACATCCTGTAACCGACTTCCTGTTCCTGTGTACACTCTAGGGAGTAATTCAACCAACTCTATCTCCGTCCTACTACTCCTTCTTGACTAAAACTCTTCCCACATAGTGGGCAGGAGATAGTATAAGATAGATAACATGTATTTAGACCTCAGGAAACCCCGTAAAAGGGTTGGCCACTTAATAATAAAATTGCTCAGTTTACAGTATTAGTAACTGTACTCACTCCACTTACTGACAGCAGCTCCCTGTGTACCTCATAGAGCTAATATCAGTCTCTCCTCCTCCAGGTTGTGCTGCCCTGCTCTGTGGTGAGTTTGTCCCTAAAATGGCTGACATGGAGGAGCATGTGACCATGCCCCGCCCCCCAATGTCCACCACTTAGCCTGTATATTCCTATGGAGGACACAGAGGGCGGGGCATGGCCATCTCATGGACAGACTCACCATAGAGCAGGGCAGCCCAGCCTGGAGGAGGGGAGTATGACATTAGCTCTATGAGGTACACAAGGAGCTTCTGTCAGTATATACAGTGAGTACATTTACAAATACTGTACACTGAACTATTTTAATATAAAGTGGCCAGCCCCTTTAACTATTAATGCAGATGTTTTTAAAAGAAGACCTGTGGTCAGTTCAAATAAATTTCGATTTTTATATCGTTTTATAGTCTCAAATACTCTCATTTCAATAGTTTTATTTTTGTTTGGTTTTTGGCTACACCTGTGCATTTCAAAGATGTATAGATTTTACTTTTTGGTTTGCTGGCTGCACTTTTCACTAATCTGTATAAGATGGGCAGTAACTTAAATGTACAATACAGTGTGGACTCATTGGTCATTGCGTATAATGGAGGCCCAAGAGCTGAGTCTACGCTTTATGCTGAAGGTGTTGGCTATATGTTACAGATGAGCACCCTTGCAACACACAAACCATGTGCCGATCAGTTGCTATTGCAGACCATAGGGGCACATTGACATTTACCTAATGCAAACTTGAATATATATAACATTATACTTTGCTGTAAACTTCTCAGTTGACCAAAAAAAAAGTTTAAAAAGGTTATAGTGTTCAGAATATGGTGCCTCTAAACCACGTTTCTTTTTTGTAAAAAGTTCAAAAGTTATTAAAACAGAGCATAAATTATATAAATTGGTTGCCATACTGACATGCAGAATATAGATAATTTATCAGGTTTATTGCAAAGTGAACAATGTAGAAACACAATCCCTTAAAATTTGCTGTTTTTTTTTTTCATTTTAGCCCAGAAATATTTTTTATGTATGTTTTATGAATGAAAGGTGTCTTTATAAAGGACTATTTGTCCAACAAAAATTAAGCCCATATGGCTCATTATATGGGAAAATATAGTTATAACTGGAATAGAATGTGAGGAGTTTCACATTTGAGATTAACTCTTTCATTACCCAAAGCTTGAAACTCGTCATATCCTGGAATGTATAGTATGAAATTACCAGGTTTACATAACAACATGATTTTGTAACACTCTTACAACAGATATATGCTGTGTTTTTCCAGTGCTTACTATGTAATGAAGTCTTTTACGTGTTCGGATGTCATGCTATTGTGTTGAATTAGTTTAATTTTAATCTAAAGAAAATAGATGTAATGTAAATGTCAATACATTTTTAACATCTCTGGATGTGACTTATCTGTCCAAAAGCAAAGGACTTGGGCAGTGATTTTCCATCATAGAAGATGATCTATTGCATCATCTATTGGTGGACAGTTGGTACAGCCTCACACAGGGCTGGCCTAAGGGGTGTGTGACCTGTGTGACCTCACAGGACGCATCACTCTATCAATGAAAAGGGGGCACCAGCAGAAGTGCCGAGGCCACCACCAGGTGCTGCATCACCCCCTTTAACTATAAGCATGTCTAATGATATACTTATAGTTAAATAGGGCACCCTGATGGAGACTGTGAGTCAATCACCCTTGTGACTGCAAGCATCATTATGCCTGTGGTCACAAAAGGCAGCTCTGTACTGATAAATGAAAAGAGGTGGTTGCAGGGGGGTAGCTGATTAAATGGGGACTGGAGGTACTGATAATAAATAGTGGCTGCAGGGTGAAGTGGTACTAAATGGGGGCGTCAGGGAGGCTAATACTAAATTGGGGCTGCAGGAGGGGGCTGATACTAAATGGTGGCTGTAGGAGGTGGGAAATGGATACTATATGGGGGCTACAGGAGGGGGATGGGGTACTGATAATATCAGAGCTGCATAGGGGGGCTGATACTATATGGGGGCTACAGAGGGAACTGATACTATATAGAGGCTGCAAAGGGGGGGGGGGGATGTCATACTTTATTCGGCCTGAAGAGAAGGGAGACTGAGACTATAGAGGGGCTGCAGGGGTGGGGGATGATATTATATGAGGCTAATTCCATATCTGGGGGCTGTACAGGGTAGAAAGGCTGATACTATATGATGGCTACACAGAGCTGACACCGTATGGGGGATGCACGGGGGGAAGAGGTCTGGTACTATATGAGGGTTGCAGAGGGGGTTGCCTGATACTATATTGGCACTGCACAGAGGGGTCTATACTATATAGGAACCATATTACCATATAGGGGCACAAAGCATACCTTTTTTTTTTTTTTTATTTATATAATACTTTATTTATTTTCAGATATGACAAACACAATGCACTCATATTCCAGTCTACACCAAGCAGAAAAAATTCACACAATTTACGCACAGTGTGACAGGAAGGGAAGGGATAGATCAGGAAGGACGAGGGGAGGCCAGGGAGTAGGGAGAGATAGGGAATAAGGGATGGGTGACAAGGTATGAGGGAGGAGGGTACAAAACAATAAACAATGTCTGACAGCAGTAACGTCCAGACTGGTACTCTAAATCAATATCAGAAATGACACAAGAATCTTAATGTATGAGCAAACCTGCTACAATTTTCAAGGAAGGCGTCCCAGCCAGTCCTCCCAGTGTTTCAGGAAGGAAGGGTAACTGCCCTGATGCCTAGCAACTAAGGCCTCAATCACCTAGTTATCTTGCACTACAGCTGAGATATTCTCTAGTGAATGAAGAGATGAATTTTTGTAGTTCCAAGCAATTGCTGTACATGTTATCTATTCAGTCACCTTTCCCCAGTTCTAAACTGCTGCTTTTTGCTGAAGAAAAAAAAATTGTGTGAGCTTTTCTGTCTCCCTCTCCGCAACATTGTTCTCATTGCTTCTTGTGTACATTTGAAATCATTTATTTTCCTTTTTTATTGTTGCAATATATATACTGCAAAGCTCCTTTGGCTTCTTTGAATGATGGAATACACACATGGGGGAGATATATTAAACTGGTGTAAAGTAGAATTGTCTTAGTTTCCCCTAGCAACCAATCAGATTCCACTTTTCATTTTTTAAAGAAGCTGTGGGGAATGAAAAGTGGAATCTGATTGGTTGCTAGGGACAACTAAAACAGTTCTACTTTACACCAGTTTGATAAATCTCCCCCTATACCTTCAACCAAATTTTTGACTTACTTTTGAAATTATAAATGACGCCTGCTGTACTTTGATGCAGAGACAACTGTTTTTAATTGTAATTAAACCTGACTTTTGAGGATGTCAATGGTAAAGGGGTCTAAGCATAATATGACTTATAAAAGGGTGCTTGTTCATGTAACCTCTTTATGTGGCACTGGGCGTGAAAAGGAATGCCCTTCCCATGGGTTGATCCAGGAAAGAGGAGGCTACTTCTTCCAAATGGAGTGTATAACTGTAATAGTCTATTTTTACTACAGTGACACAAGTTGGGGATCCAAGATTATCGGACAAAGCAGTTTACCAAACAGAATTGCTAGGTATAGGACTTTTCTGTTCTTATTACTGCTATAACTTTTTTGTCTCCATTTATCTATTTCCTTATTTTTGTTACTAATAACACTGTTAATTTGCATGTTAAACCCATATATATCTCCATAAAGCAGAATTTGTTCCTAGTATGTTACCTGTTTGACTGCTAAAGCGCATTTATTACCAGGCAGTACATTGTGTGTATGGTATTGCAATTGACGTGGTATATTCCATAAGTGTTGGCAGCACTGGTATCACTGGACTGCTCGGGTGCATGGAGTGCTCAGTCTATAGCCAGAGTAAGAGGCCAGTGTGAGATTAAGCTGTAGAGTTTATTTATAGAGTTACCCTTTATGGTTGCAGTTATGTTGCAGAGATGGAAAGGGACATGCCCATGACATTCATTGCTGCACGTCTGCTTTCTTTAGTCATTATTAATTTTGAATTGTTTTGCCTGTTTTTTTATTGTTCCTTCACAAATGATGGTAGTCTTGCACAATGACCTATTCTTTTCAGTAAAAAAGAAAAATGATCATGTGCCCATTCACTATAAAAATAGTAGACTTTCAGTAAACTTGTGAAGAAAAGTAAGTCGCAGCCAGGTTTATTAAGGAAAACGTTTCAGTTTTCTTAATAAAATATTTTGTTTCTGAAGAATTTTTTATACACAACCAAAAAGGATAAAAAAAAAACAATTGCAAAAAGAGTGTACTGGCCTTTAGTCTGTTTTTTATTATTATAATTATTATTTTTAATTTTTTTAGGTTACTTTTTAACTTTTCATAGAAACTCTAAAAAGGTCAGCTATGCAAGAAAAATTTCAAATGTGCTCACCTGCTTACCTATTGCAGTAGACACCTTTTATAATTTTTATTTTAAACATTGCTGACAAACATTAATAACCCCTTTAAGTAAGTGAAAATAAAACACTATTTTTTTTTATTGGGGAGGTTATGTTTACACTGTTCACCCTAGGGTAACACTGATATGTTATCTATGTTCCTCAAGTTGGTATTACAATGATATCCAACTTGTATAACTTTTATTTTATTTTATGTCTTTTAAAAAATGAAAACCTTTTAAAAAACGAAATGTCCCTTAAAATTGCTCTATTACCATGCTTATAACGCTTTTATCCTTTGGTCTATGGGGTTGTGCGATTTTTTTGCGCCATGATCTGTACTTTCTATCGGTATCTTGTTTGTGTATATGTGACTTTTTGATTGCTTTTTATTACAATCTTTCTGGATTTGATGTCACTAAAATGCACAATTTTGCACTTTGGAATTTTTTTGCACACCACTTGCCGTGCGAGATCAGGAATGTGATAGTTTAATTCATTGGGTGATTATGCACGCGGCAATACCAAATATGTTTATTTATTTATTTTTATTTATAAAACAGGAAAACGGGGGAGAATTACATTTTTATTAGGTGAGGGGATTTTCTTTTATTAATGAAAATACTTTATTTTATTTTACACATTAAATAGAAGTCCCCCTGGGGGATTTCTAATTCAACTGCAATGATCTCCCATAGAGATCGGTGCAGTATACATTGCACAGAACTTATCCATTAGATCCACTGCTGTATTGCTCTGAGCTGCTGCAGCCTAGATCTATAGATTACGGAGCCGGCATTCTGAAGCTGAGGCCTGGCCTTGTAAGCTGAACGGATCGCACCTTTGCAATAGCATTGATCGATCCATCCATGAGACCACCAATAATGGGGGGAAATAGCCATTTAAATGCAGCTGTCAGCTTTGACAGCTGCATTTAAATGGCCAATTAGGCAGGTGCGACGATCGCCCTGCACCATCTAACTGCCGTGGTCCCCAACTACTGATAGCTACTGCCTGACCCCTATCTGAACCCCCCTACCCCTTCCAGGACGTACAGTTACATCTGGGGTCATGGAGGGTTTAATTAAAAAGCTTGAAAATATGTTCAAATGTGTCCACTTATTGCAAGGCATCTTTTCTACTTTTTTTAAATTGTAATAATTCTGCTATGAATGGGAGGGAAATTGGAGAAAATTGCTGCTTTTGCTGGTGCACTCCCGGTGTGGCTTCCTGGACCCTGTAGTTCTCCACAAGATTTGACACGGATTTAGAATCTGGATCAAAGGTGATGTTTTATTGGCTTAGCAGCATGTTTTGAGGAGGCCATCCTCTTCTTCATCGGGTATCTCCTTGAAACACATTGCTAAATCAATAAAATATCATCTTTGATCCAGATCCTTAATCCGTGTCAAATCTTGTGGAGAACTAAAGAGTGATACAAAATAGTGTAGTTTGGGAAACATTAACCCTGGTCAAAAAGGTTCTCCAATCCTTGCGTTATTAAGTATTGAATGATATATGAAGGATAAGCTTAAAAAACTAATATTTATTGGGTATGGATTAAAAAGTACATGATCAAACAAGTATTTACAATAATTTACAACAATCTCCAAGAAAAAATCGAGCCATAAGGGAGGACTACTGGTCATTCCATCTAGTCCTGTCTGGGAACCATCTTTCAATTATCCACAGGTATAAATTCCAATATTCCAACACAACAGCGTTTAACCCTGTCAACTCCTGGCTACCATAAAGTGTCAATACACCAATAAAATGAAATGCTCCTAATAGTAAAAAAACATATTCGTCCAGTTCTGACTACTTAGAGGAGACTAAAGAACCATTTTACCCAGCGTGTTTCAGTACCAATGTCGGTTCCGCCATCAGGGGCCGTAGGGTACTCACTGTACCATCATTTATGTGACCATTAGGATGATGTCCTACCAGGTACATCTGGATACGTGGACATACATCCCCTAATATGGTCCATCAATGTACAGATAGCTAAATAGAGTCAAGTCACAGTATGCATACAATGTGCAGATGTGCATTCTGTGCCAATGGGAGCTCATCTCCACATTGGATGCATACTGTGACTTGACACTATTTACCTAACTGTAGCTTGCTGGACCCTATTAGGGGATGTATGTCCACATATCCAGATCAACCTGGTAGGACATCATCCTAATGGTCGCATAAATGAGGGTACAGTGAGTACAGTATGCAGTAGTATTAATATCCCGTCAAATACGTTTTCATTGTATGTTGTACTAAACATGCTATTTTTTTATGTTATGTGATATAATTTATTTAAAACATACATTGACTTAAACCTTCAACCTTACGGCCCCTGATAACGTAACCGACATTGGTACTGAAACACGTTGGGCAAGGTGGTTCTTTAGTCTCCTCTAAGTAGTCAGAACTGGACGAATATGTTTTTTTGACTATTAGGAGCATTTCTTTTTATTGGTGTATTAACACTTTATGGTAGCCGGGAGTTGACAGGGTTAACCGCTGTTGTGTTGGAATATTGGAATTTATACCTGTGGATAATTGACAGATGGTTCCTAGACATGACTAGACGAACTGACCAGTAGTCCTCCCTTATGGCCCGATTTTTTGTCTTTTGAGATTGTTGTAATTTATTATAAATACTTGTTTGATTATGTACTTTTAATGCATACCTAATAAATATTGGAGAACTAAAGAGCCCAGGAAGCCATTCATGGTGTGCATCAGCAAAACCACAGATGTTCTCCTATTTCCATCACATATCTAATTTGTGACAGAGCTCCAGGACGAGCTGGCGGAAGGTGAAGGCTGCAGCCTAATACCTAAGTATTCAACTGTTCAATGCTATTTTTTGTTAGTTTTTGGACAAAACGTCTTACATGCAATATAAAAGGTCTGGAAAAAATCTTGGAAAATATGGAATAAAACAGCTCCAAAAGAAAATTCAGCATCATCCTTTCTTCACTCATTTGCTACTGTATATCAGTCTCCTGCTGGTGGATTTGTTCTTTTTTTAAGCTCCCAAGCTCTGAGGTCCAACACATCCTTAGGCTATGTTCCCACTTTGTATGAGAACGGCCGCTCCGTGACGCGGCCGGGGCACGGAATGGCGGTCTCAGAAAAGATCATCCAGACCAGTACTGCAAAATTTATGAAATTTATGAAGTCCAGCATCTCAGACACTGGTCTTAAGAAAAAGAACATGAACATAAAATGATAATACCATCTCAACTAATCTAGGTAAATGTGTAGGCCTTGACAAGTTACATGTTAGATGTATAGAGATATATAGTATATACTGTGTAATATATATAAATATGTATACTATAGCAATATATACACCAACTGCTGTTAGAGCAAAGAGGTGGTAGAAAAACAGCAGTATATCAAGAGAAGGAGGCAAGTTTGATAAATGAATGTATATGGCAAAATATTTAACTTTTTGGGTCCTACAAGTATAACATCAGCCATACGGCTATATCTGCTCATACAGCTGATGCCCTGTAGGAATGTATATATATATATATATATATATGTTTAGGTTGTGAAGGGGTTTTAATGTGCTTTAGTGTGAACATCCTATGGCTATGTTAACACAACATTTTGTTCAGCTCCGTTTAAAATGACGTCCGTTATTTTGAGTCTAAAATAACGGACGTTTTTCTAAGCCTGGCATCCCCTTAGTGCAATGACGGGTGTTTGCACATTATCTTAGTTTGGGGTTGCTAATTGCCCTTTGGTTGTGGCTAAATTAAAAAAAACATTGAATTTAATAGTAAAAATGGAGAAAAAAACGTGACAATAGGAGAACTGTGTGTGAACAACTAATACAAAACGTCCGCTATTTGCAAAAAACGTCCGAAAATAATGTTCATGTTCATTATTTTGACGTCCGCGGCAAAAACGTCCGTTTGCATAGGACATCCGTCTTCCCATTGACTTCAATGCAATTGCATTAAAGTCAGTTAAATTGCTGCAAAAACTGACGTTTTTTTAAATAGCGAAATCAGATGTTTTTTTCTCCATTTTTGACGTTGTGTGAACATAGCCAAACACACATTGACGTGCCAGGACCCAGGCTTTGAGACAGGCAGCCGCGACCACACAGCTGCCTGCCATAACCCCTGGCAATGACAGAGGTTTCAGTGGCAGTGACAGAAGTATCTGTCACTGACTGATCAGCGCCTCCGTACCGTGAATGTGAGGGTCCCAATGATTTTCCCTGACAGACATTTTCCCTGAGGAAAAACACTTACCTTCCTCCTGTTGGATCGACAATCTCATGGAGTCTTTATACGAGTGTCGATAATACTGCTATGGCACAGCATTGATCAGCATAAGCAATGTAATTATTAATATTGTGTATTACAAAACCACTCCCTCAATAAAAGTTCAAATCATCCCCCTTCCCATTTTACAAATTAAAATATGTAAAAGTAAGTATGTAGCATGTGGAACCACCCAATCTATGAAAATATAACAATATTGTTCTTGTATGAACAGCATAAAGAAAAAAAGGAAGCAAAACAAAAAAACAAAACATTTTTTTAAATTATATATCAGAAAAAAATTATAAAAAGCAATCTTATTTACACCTATGTAATCCTAATAAAAACTATACATCATGTAGCAAATAAAAACATTATGGCTCTTAGAAGGCGAGGAGGAGAGCACTGCTTCAGTGTGACCTGGACGTAAGTGCATTATTGATGAAGGGTTAAGAATCACCAAATTTCTTAAGTCACATAGGGGAAAATTTATCAAAGGCTTTACGCCTATATTTAGGTGAATAATTGGATTTTTCACCCATTTTTGCTCTAAGTTCTATTTATGAACCAGTATTCGACAGGCAAATATTTTTAAGATTCAACTTTTTTTTAATCTGCCTGTCTTGAGTATTCACCTAAAAATTCACATAATCTGGGATTAGCGCCCAATTTATCATTTGTGACTTTTTAAAAAGTCACACAAACAGGTGCAGGCTTACGTCTGGTCAGTACCAGGTGAATATGCTGCCACAATTTTTCCTTTTAGGTGACTTTTCACTTAGATACATTCACTATGGCAGTGCTACATTTTAATAAATTAGTCACAAGATACTGGAACAAAATATACACCCATCCTCATTAGAAGAGTCACACACATTATACTCCTTAGTAAACGTGCCCCATAGGCACTATAATAAATTTGGCACATCTCATGCACTGTGTATGTGTGTGCCTGCATGCGTTACTGTGTGTCTGCATCTCTGTGTTAGAAATCTACCTATGTAGCAATGAGTGGGCACCACCTGAAATGCTCTAAACAATTCCCTATATTAGGCCCCCTTCACACGTCCGGAAAAACCGCCCGGATTTCCGATCAGGAAATCCGGACGGATTTCCGGACGCATAGACTTTCATTGGACACGGACACCCTTCCGGAATTTTCCGGAGGGCTGTCCGTTCCGGAAAATAGGACCGGATTTTTTAGAACCGGTCCTATTTTCGTCCGGAAATCCGGCCCGGACGCCCCCATAGGAGTCTATGGGAGCGCCCGGGCCCCGGACGCTTTCCTGATGCACATCAGGAAAGCGTCCGGAGTTCCACTCACCTTCCGCCTCTGCTCCTGCTGCCTCTTCATCCGCAGGTACCCCCGCACCCCCCCGCGGCCACTCGCGGCGCCCCCGCACCCCCCCGCGGCCACTCGCGGCACCCCCGCACCCCCCCGCGGCACCCCCGCACCCCCCCGCGGCCACTCGCGGCACCCCCGCGGCCACTCGCGGCACCCCCGCACCCCCCCGCGGCCACTCGCGGCACCCCCGCACCCCCCCGCGGGCACCCCCGCACCCCCCCGCGGCCACTCGTGGCACCCCCGCACCCCCCCGCGGCACCCCCGCACCCCCCCGCGGCCACTCGCGGCACCCCCGCACCCCCCCGCGGCACCCCCGCACCCCCCCGCGGCCACTCGCGGCACCCCCGCACCCCCCCGCATCCCCCCGCGGCACCCCCGCACCCCCCGGCGGCCAGGAGACCAGGACAGGTGAGATTAAAACTCCCATCATGCCCTGCTGACAGGCCATGATGGGAGTTGTACTTCTGCAGCCTGTGGCCATCCAGGTTGCAGAAGTACAACTCCCACCATGCCCCTGCTGACAGGCCATAATGGGAGTTGTAGTTCTGCAGCCTGTGGCCATCCAGGTTGCAGAAGTACAACTCCCACCATGCCCCTGCTGACAGGCCATAATGGGAGTTGTACTTCTGCAGCCTGTGGCCATCCAGGTTGCAGAAGTACAACTCCCACCATGCCCCTGCTGACAGGCCATGATGGGAGTTGTAGTTCTGCAGCCTGTGGCCATCCAGGTTGCAGAAGTACAACTCCCACCATGCCCCTGCTGACAGGCCATAATGGGAGTTGTACTTCTGCAGCCTGTGGCCATCCAGGTTGCAGAAGTACAACTCCCACCATGCCCCTGCTGACAGGCCATAATGGGAGTTGTACTTCTGCAGCCTGTGGCCATCCAGGTGGCAGAAGTACAACTCCCACCATGCCCCTGCTGACAGGCCATAATGGGAGTTGTACTTCTGCAGCCTGTGGCCATCCAGGTGGCAGAAGTACAACTCCCACCATGCCCCTGCTGACAAGTCATGATGGGAGTTGTACTTCTGCAGCCTGTGGCCATCCAGGTTGCAGTACATGATGGGAGTTGTACTTCTGCAGCCTGTGGCCATCCAGGTTGCAGAAGTACAACTCCCACCATGCCCCTGCTGACAGGCCATGATGGGAGTTGTAGTTCTGCAGCCTGTGGCCATCCAGGTTGCAGAAGTACAACTCCCACCATGCCCCTGCTGGCAGGTCATGATGGGAGTTGTACTTCTGCAGCCTGTGGCCATCCAGGTAGCAGAAGTACAACTCCCACCATGCCTTGCTGACAGGTCATGATGGGAGTTGTACTTCTGCAACCTGGATGGCCACAGGCTGCAGAGGTACAACTCCCATCATGTACTGCAACCTGGGTGACCACAGACTGCAGAAGTACAACTTCCATCATGACCTGTCAGCCAAGCATGATGGGAGTTGTAATTCTGCAAGCTGTGACCATCCAGTTTGCAGAAATACATGTCCTATTTTTTTCTCATCAGGAAATCCTGAAGGTTTTTCCTGATGGTTTCCTGATGGTAAAAACGGATTACTGTCAGGAAATCCTGATACTATCCTGATGACATTTAAGGCCTCCTGATCAGGATTTCCTGACAGTAAAAACTGACACGGACGTGTGAATGGGGCCTTAGAATGCTGATGTTGCAGGTGAAGAACAATAAATGTGCGCACACCCAGAAAAATAATGTAAAACAAATACAGGCCAAGGCTATGTTCACACAAAGTTTTTTTCTTTTCAGTATAGAATGGACGCTGATTGCAATGGAATCAGCATCCATTCTTTACTGCAGGGATGTCGTTGCATGCATTGAAGTCAATGCAAGATGCCCACTGTGTTCACAAATAAAAGTATGTAAAATAAGTAGGTATGTAGCATGTGGAACTGTCCGATCTATTAAAATATAGATGCTATGCACCAGGCACTGTTAAACATAGTGAACATAACCTAACACATTAAAAACACTTAAAAAATACCTATGTGGCGCATATATGATAAATGTGCTATATGACTTCTCGGCCTTTTGGCTAAGATCAAGTGTAGTATCTGTTTTTATCAGTGTAATATCTGATACGTCCCCTATCTGGGGACCATATAGTAAACGGATTTTTTGAACAGGGAGACGAAAAGAGCTTGCTCTGTCCTCTCCAGGCATTGACCTGCTATTGCAGTGCCTCCAGGTTCAGGCCACTAAAAAAAAGAAAAGTGCTACAATCCCCCAGAAGAATTGTCAGGAACCGGTGACACCAGACACACAGAGACAGTGCACCCTAAGCTCAGCCCCGCCCACTGACTCTACCTACTTGCCCCCCTAGGCTAAACCCTAGGGCAGCAACTTGGCGGCGGTCCCTGTACTGGCTTGGTGGGACACAAAGACAAGACAGACAGACAAAACACAATAAAGAATGGTCGACAGTCCGGGTCATAAAAATCGGGCAGCGCAGTACAAAAACACAATCCAACAAGCAAGGTCAATAAACAGGCAATATGGTCAGGGGCAGGCAGCAAGCAGGGATAGTCAGAATACAAGGCAAAAATAGTCAGAATAAACAGAGAACTAAACAGAGGCAGAAGCAGGCTGAGACAAGCTCAATATCCGGCAGTGAGAGGCAGGCTGGCAGACACTATATAGGAGACCAGAGGTCCAGTGCAGGAGCTGATTGGACCAGACCCCTAATCTCCTCAGAACACCTGGGGCAAGAGCAACCTGACCAGACAAGCTAACCAGCATCAAAGTTAACTCCGAAATGGCCAGGAGTATCTCAGGCGGGTGTGGCTGAACAAACACAGAAGGAAATAGGCCAGTGTTCAGACAAGGCCCAGGACACCGCACAAACATACAAAAACACTGAATATCAGCGCCATTTCAAGCGCGCAGCACGAGCCAAGGGGCGCACGGAGTTCCGCACAGGCACATTCATGACAAGAATACTGTAGACTATGCTGGATGAATAAAATAATAACACACCACCAAATATAGATAATCAAATACCATTATTTGGACATTTAGTATGTTGTGCGGTAGGTGGCAAGTATACTATTCATATAGTACTACATGGCTCGTAGAGAGGGATCCCTTCTATAATATATAATATGCTTCTTATAGAGCATGTGAACAGCCTTTGTCCTGATGTGGGACTTCTTCAAATAACCAAGTGATGACCGCACTTGTATGTTTGTTTGGTAGCCTTACCTAAGGATTTACATTGTTTTCTATGAATGTGCAACAACCCAATATATATAATCAGTGATTTTTTAATATTCATATGAACTGCAGTTATTGCTAATAGTCCCTCATAGTATTCAGTACCAGTTTGGTCATTACTCTTTCCAAAGCTAACTCTACTGTTACGTCTATACATGTCAATATATTCTACTGAGAACTGTTACCAGGTGTTTCAACATTTGTCTACTATAATTATTATCAATTTAGATACAGTAACTCTGCCGACAGCCTGAGTGCTGCGTTTCTGGTAGAAAGACATTTTCCATTGTTCTCTGCCCTTATCTTATATAATGGGTCAGTGAGCGCCATTGTACTAGCAGCTGGGCTGTGGTGCGAAGGTGTTTTACAAGGGCAACGAATGAATAAACGTGTCAAATTAACAAGCAGAAAACATTTGGCTAGAAGTTTGTTCAGATTAATCTTTCTTAACATCTAAAAATTAGGTCATTTGTTGCAAGAACATGTTTTAAACCCCTTTGTTCTACCGATTTGACCAGTGGTGGGGGGTGGAGATGATGGATGGATGATTTTTAATGGTGAGTTATGTGTATCTTTTGTAAGCTGCCCTGTACTAGCTGCCCTTGTCAAGATGATCTACCTGCCTCATGCTAAACACAAAGCCTGGAGGTGCACTTAAGATATCCAGCCAAAGCTAGGTGTTTCTTCATTTACCTCGACACCCACCCAGAACCAAAAGCTTACACAAGCACCCAAAAGTCTGCCCATGGCCAGACACTCTTTTCCACACTCAAAGTAAAGGACCTCTGTGCAAAAATTGTCTATTGTGCCTACTTAAGGGTGTTCCTATTTGCAACATTTATGGCATATCCACAGGATATACCACAAACATCTAAAAGCTAGAAATGTGCAAACTTGGCATTTCAATCCTGCTGCCTGGAGAAGGTGGATGCAGCCCGAGGAGTACGTGGAAAACACTGATACCACCATAGGCATCCACCTTCTCCAGGCAGCGGGATTCAAATGCTTAAAGGAGTATTCCAGCCAAAATCATATTTGCTTTAATAAATTGCCCACCCATAGCTCTTCATCTTTCCAATATACATTTATTAAGGATTCTGCACAGTTTTGCTGTTTTCTGGGTGCACTCACTCCCTCTGGTTGCATAAAATCATCAAATCTCAGTCCTGTCCTACACCTCTCCCTGCTCCTGGCCCCCACCCTCCGTGTCAGCAATCACGTGTCCTCCCTCTCTTCAATGGGCAGGGTGAGTGATTATAACCCTGCCCACTGAAGAGAGGGATGACACTCTCCCCCTGAAGAGAGGCACACAGCAGCACAATCATCCCCATCTCCCCCCCCCCCACCCGCCACCACCGTCGCACTCCCGCAACGGTCCCCCGGACCGGCACAATCATCCCCATACCACCACCCTGCCCGCCCGCCGTCGCTGCTCTCCCGCACTGGTCCCCCAGCCCAGCACAATCATCGCCTGCCCTCCGGCAGGTTACCGTCGCTGCTGCTCTCTGGCACCAACAGAGCAATCATCCCCATCCTCCCCGCACGCCAGCCGCCACTGCTCTCCTGCACCAGTTCCCCGGCCCGGCACCGACAGCACAATCATCAACCCTTCCCCCCCTGCCCGTCCGCCGAGCAGGGAGGATGGAGATAATCACGCTGTCTGTGCCGGGCCGGGGGACTGGTGCGGGAGAGCGACGCAGGGGGGGGTCGGTTGGGCTCAGGGGTAGTATGGGGATAATTGTGCTGGCCGGGGGTGCATTACCTGTCTTCAATCCGACTTGCTGCATGGGGTCCCTGCTTCCTGCTCTCCCGCCTAGCCAATAAGTGGCTGCGGCTGGGCAACACACTGATTGGCTGGGCGGGAGAGCACGAAGCCAGAACCCCGTGCAGCATGTCGGAATCACTCACAGCGAGATTTCCGCTGCGATCTGTCCTGTGTGAAGCTACCCTTAAATTGTTTATATAACTCTCATAGAGATTAATAGAATAACGCAGGGTAGTACAGCATGTTACATGACTGGTTCTTTTGGTCCACCTGACCTCTATATAATTGAAAAACAATGTAAAGTGCTGCAGAATCAGTTGGCACTATACAAAGAAAAGCATTGTTATTATTATTACAATAATGGACTTTAGAAAATGTATTTTTGTCTTATTGTCAATTTGTTTTTTTGTTGTCTTTTCTGACAAATTTATGTTGTGAAAAACTTGTTGCAAATTATGCTGTACACCATGTAAGAAAATGTATAAAATGTATAACGTCAAGTCTATCAACAGAGTCCCAAATAATTAATCAGGCAGAAACAGGCATGGGACACAAATGGCGCAAAATGAAAAAAAAAAAGAAGGCTGCAGGCACAGGAAAACGGGAACAAAAAGTCATAAAACATGTCAAAAAGGCACAACATTCTAGATACATGAGTCCCTAAGTCTATCACGAGAAATTTGGGGCATAGGGTATCATGTAGCCTTAGTAGAACTACCACAATTATGTTATTATTCTTGTTATACTTCCCTTTTAATGCTCTTGCTAATGCTGTTGTTGTTTTTCCATTTGCACAGGGCTCATGTAGACTATGTTGAAGGTCTGTGGAGGCAAAGTTTCTCTGTATTTCCTGATAATTGCACATTCTGTGGGATTCATTTGTGTTATGATGAGGCTGCAATACAACAAGCCTCTTGAACCTGCAAAGAAACCTGAGCACATGCACATCCTTATCCTTTCTACTTGGAGATCAGGTTCTTCCTTGACTGGTCAAATCTTCAGTCAACACCCCGATGTCTTCTACCTGATGGAACCTGCGTGGCATGTGTGGGATGCTATGCCATATCAGAAAGTTAGAAGCTTACAAATGGCTGTGCGGGACTTGGTGCGTTCCGTCTTCTTATGTGACATGTCAGTGTTTGATGCCTATATTCGCCAGGATAAGAATAAGTCAAATTTGTTTCAATGGGAGACCAGTCGAGCTTTGTGTTCCCCACCTGCCTGCCATCTTTTTAAGCGTACTGACATCATACCCCAGATTAGATGTCGTAAACTTTGTAACAAGTACCCTTTTAACACTATTCAAAGTTCATGTAAAACCTACAGCCATATTATAGTGAAAGAAGTAAGGTTCCTTGATCTGAAGAGCCTTGATCCCTTGATTAAAGATCCATCTCTCAATCTCAAAATCCTACACTTAGTACGAGATCCACGTGCAGTCTTTATGTCCCGGGAAAAAGCAGCCAGTGAGCTCTCTTCTGATAATGATATTATTTTGAACGACTTTCCAAGAAACAAAACTAGCAATGACAAAAAAGATAATCCCTATAAACTGATGAAAAGAATTTGTGAGAGTCAGGTAGACATTTACCTTTCAGCCACCAATGGCACTTACGGGGCCCTAGATAATCGTTATATGATGATGCGCTATGAAGACCTAGTACAGAGCCCTACTGAGAAAACTAGGCAGATGTATCAATTTGGTAAACTTAATTTCACCCCTAAAATGAAAAACTGGATATATAATTTAACCCATGGGAAAGGTCAAGGTAACCGTTTTGTTATCAACTCCAGAGACGCAATCAATGTCTCCAAGGCATGGAGGAAGTCTCTACAGTTTAAATCTGTCCAAAAGATACAAGATTTGTGTGCCAGGGAAATGGAAGTTTTGGGGTACAAACTTCTTAAAAGCAAAAAAGAACAACATGACTTAAATTATGAATTGTTGCTCCCTATACCTAAAAGAGAAAAAACTGGTGTGAAACTTTCTGTTCCTGAATACTGAAAGAGCCAATGTATTATTCTAGAATTAGTAAGCTTCTAAAAAAGAAAGAGAAAAAGAAAGAATAAATATGTATAATATGTCTAGTTTTATATGTATATAATAAAACAAGTGGCACCAAAATGATAGTTAAGTGTCATTTTTGTTATAACTTTTAAAACCTAAATCAACAGCAGATGTGATATAAAGCAAATTTTTTTTAGTTATCATGGGAAACAGGGTGCTTTTTGTGTTTACACTCCCCCCCCCCCCAAAGAGTGTAAACACAGGAAGTTGTGTTTCCAAGGTCATCTGTGCTCACAGAGAAGGCAGTCATGTGATTGACGGACACATTGACGGGGGCACCTCAGAGTACAGTTCTTGCTCCCTTACTCTTTACACTGTACACTGTACAACTCACCTACCTTCTACATACAAAAGTACTCTGATGACTCTGCAATAGTAGGCTTCATCATAGGTGAAGACGACAGGGAGTACAGAGAGGTGAACAGGGATTTTGTTGATTGGTGCCAGCGGAACCACCTGAGGATTAATGCTGGAAAGACCAAGGAGATGGTGGTGGATTTCCGCAAGCGCAAATTTCCTCCAAGTCCAGTGGACATCCAAGGGACAGACATTGACACAGTGTACAAGTATAAAAATCTGGGTGTGGTTCTCAATAATAAGCTGGACTGGGCTGATCACATGGATGCCCTGTACAGAAAGGGCCACAGCAGGCTCTACCTGCTCAGGTGGCTGAGAGCCTTTGGAGTCCAGGGGGCACTTCTTAGGACCTTCTTTAACTCTGTAGTGGCATCAGCCATCTTCTTCGGAGTGGCCTGCTGGGGGAGCAGCATATCAACTAGCAATAGGAACAAACTGGACAAGCTCATCAGAAGGGCCAGCTCTGTCCTTGGAAGCCCCCTGGAACCGTGAGGGAGTGAAGAATTTTGTCAGTGGTCAGCTCCATACTGGAGAATGACTCCAATCCTATGCACGAGACCGTAATAGCACTGGGCAGTATTATCAGTGACCGTTTAATTCATCCAAACTGAGAGAAGGAGCGATATCGGATCTCCTTCCTTCTTGCAGCTGTTAGGCTGTACAATCAACACCGACCTATGCAGAGATCACTCCACAAAAAGAACTAAAATGGTCTAATGTTTTTATTGTTTCTTTTTTACCTTTTCTTCTCTTTGTCTACTTTAATCGTAATGCCTTTACCTTACCTTTTTAGCTTTTTGTATGTGTAATATCTATGCTGCTGAAACACACTGAATTTCCCCATGGTGGGACAAATAAAGGATTATCTTATCTCTTATGTTATCTTATTGAGCTGTGACACTCTGTACTGGTCAGACTTCCTGTGTTTAGTCTCATTTTTTTCAAGCAGCACAAGACTAAAAAGCCACCTTCAGGAGAATAGACCTGGGATTCAGATAAGTATAGCTTTTATTTTAAAGCATGATAACTAAAACTGCAAACTTGGTTTATTAGAGGTTCTCTAGCAAAATGTTTTTTTTCTTTTTTTTTTTACCTCAAATCAACAGGTACCAGAAAGTTATATCAATTTCTAAATTACTTCTACAAAAAAAAATCTCAGGTCGTCCAGTACTTATTAGCTGCTGTATGTCCTGCAGGAAGTAGTGTATACTTTCCAGTCTGAAACAGTGTCTCTGCTGCCACCTCTGTTCATGATAGGAACTGTCCAAAGCGGTAGAGGTTTTCTATGGGGATCTGCTACCGATCTGGACAGTTCCTGTCACGGACAGAGGTGGCAGCAGAGAGCACTGTGTCAGACTGGAAAGGATACACCACTTTCAGCAGGACATACAGCAGCTCAAGTAATGGAAGACTTGAGATTTTTAAATAGAAGTAATTTACAAATCTATATAACTTTCTGGTACCAGTTGATTTGAGTTTCCCTTTACAAGCTAGTTGTTAGTTACATGCTGACAATTCCATATAGCAGCCTTTAGCTCTTGTATTACAGAGCATGCATAGAAACTGGTTTGGCACTGTGCTAACAGAAAAGCTGCCTCTTAGAAGGCACTTCATGAAATTCCCCACAATAGCATGGAGTGGAGAACCTTGAGCTGCTTAGGGCTTTCTATCATATTTATGCTATGCATTGAGCATTTACATTTACATGCAGGAGTCTTTCATTTCTATACATTTAGCCAGTTCATTTTTTATTTTCAGGCATGTGAAGTAACAATACGAATCGAATTCTACAACTTTATTTACAAAGAATAGACTTTATAGGGAAAACTATAAATTTGTAAAGTATAGAAACGTATAGCTATATGCGATGCCCTGGCCCCTAGGGGCCACTCCGCAGTATAGATGGTGCTAACAGGCAGGAACCGGGGCAGCTGTAGGATATAGGGTTGTCACAGTGTAGGCACGAGGGTGATACAGCTGGAAACCGGGCTCCTGACCCTGCGGGAATACTGGGCATGCGATTCTTCGTTGTCCTTAGTCAGGGCACCAATTATCACACCAATGCCAAGGTTCAGAAACAACGGTAGTTGTATATTTATTGTAACGGTGGTAACTAGTAGCAACAGTCTCTCCGGATGCAACCGGGAATAAGGCAGACTTGGATAAGGCAGAGTAATGGGTGATGCTGCAATAGGCTGTGAGAGTAGCGTGCTGAATAATGGGAGTAGTAGTGATACTGAAGTAGAGATGCTGGGTGGAATGAGACTTGAATAAAATACTTGCTGTTGATGATTTGAGAAGATGATGAGGAGATGAACTGAAGAATGACTGAAGAATCGACACCCAGATGAGAATCTTGAGACTTGAGACAGGAACACAGCCAGCGGACTGGAGCAGCAGAGCACACGCAGGCCTCTCTCTTAGCAGGGAGAGAGAACGGACACACTTGTCTCCTGAAGGTGGAGGACAAGACTACACTGTACAGGAACAGCAGAGCAACACACCCTATCCCCTCTGGGACAGGAGATTAGACTGAGGTAGAACAGGAAGTCACATGGTAACCCCAGCCAAAAGCTCGATGACCATTGGTGTTACCATGGAAGCAGGGCACAGTCACGTGACATCCAGCCATTGCATCATCACACCATTAGGCATATACAGAGAAATATACATGAGGAGTACCATCCTTGAGCACTAGGAGGCGACATAATACCTTTAGACACTGATACCTGAATACACATGCAATAAATTAATGAAATAGCAGACCTGAATACTGAGAAGGGTGACACAATACACGCAGTTTGCAGTGGACCATAGCTTTCCAGAACAGAACTAGTTATAATAAAAGTATGAGCATAAGAAGGGCTGTTCTGGGACACTGCATATATATGTGAAATGTACATCAGAAGGGTATGACATAATCCCAGCCTTACCAACACCTTTTCTTAGAACAGTTCTATGTCATAGAGTCTCAGCTACTGTTCACACATAGTAAAACAACACCAAAATACAGCTGTAATTTTGAGGTACCGTATTTTCCTGTGTATAAAACGACCTCCGACTTTTCCAGTTAAAATATAGAGTTTGGGATATACTCACCATATAAGACTACCCCTCTTCCAACGTACAACAAATGAAAATTAATAAAAAACATCAGACAGCTGCGAGATCTGAGAGGCAGAGAAGGAGGTACAGTAATACCGGTATGATAGAAGGGCAGGCCAGACCTCTTTTTTCCATACCCTAGAGGCCTGCAGCTTGCTCTGCCCTTCATACAGTTGCTGCATACGCCAGGGATGCAACCAATTTTGTGCTCTCCCCGCCATATGTGGCAACTGCAGATTTTCCAGTCCGGATCTGAAGTTTTCCATTATCCGCCCTATAAGACGACACCTGCCGTATGAGACGATCCTTGACTCTTGAGAATATTTTCCTGGGTTAAAAAGTAGTCTTATACGCAGAAAAATACGGTACATATTCAGCCATATTTTTTATGTAAAAATGCTCTACATTCAGAGTCAATGGGAAACATGCCGGCGGTGCACACACTGTATAGAATTACAGACGTAATTTATTACGACCATCAAAATAATGAACGTTGTTTACGACCTGCTTTTTTTTCACCTGTTCACACATTGTTCTTTTTTTACTCAAAATGATGGATGTAATTTGGTACTATGTTACTGTGTGTGAACGTAGCCTAAAAATTTTAATAATTAACTCCCACGTAAAAAAGCATACCAAGCACAAAAAGCTGCATGATCAGGCTATGTTCACACAACGTGAGAGACCGGCCGTTCCGTGACCCCAGCCGGGTCACGGAACGCCCGGTCTCTGCACGGATCATCTTTTGGCCACAGGGCTCTGATGCGGGCGCATCAGCGCACCCGCATCAGAACGTTCCACAGCACACAATGAAGCAAGCAGCCGGAGGCGCTCGCTTCATTGTGTGAACTGACAATTGCGGCCGCAGAAAACTGACATGTCAGTTATTTGCGGCCCCGTACGGGATCCCGGCCAGTGCGTATACCAAGTGTATACGCTCCGGCCGGGATCCAACAGAAGATAAGGCCATGCCCACACCGCACAAAGTACGTCCGTTGTTACCAATGGCAACAACGGCCGTACTTTTACGTAGTGTGAACATAGCCTTAGTAGTAATAAGACAAAAATGTACTTGGTGGAATGGCTGTGCTGCCTACAAACTCCAAGAAATGAAAATTTAGGTAACAAATTTTCCTGTTGCTTCTAAAGCAGCACACACAGGACATTTAAAAGAATTGTTGGTGGCCAACAGGCCTGGATGCAGCTTGGGGCTAGACTAAGGGCCCTTTTACACAGAAAGATTATCTGACAGATTATCTGCCAAAGATTTGAAGCCAAAGCCAGGAAAAGATTTGAAAAGAATAGAAATCTCAGGCTTTCCTTTATGACCTGATAATCTTTCTGCGTAAATGGACCCTAAACCTTCCTTGGACAAAACATTAAGGGTACATTCACACATACCGGATCCGCAGCGTATTTTCTGCTGCGGATCCGCAGCAGATTTCATTTAAATAACTGAACACAGCATCAAATCTGCGGATCCTGTAGGTGTGAACGCACCCTAAGCCAGTAATGCTCATTAATGGTAAAACATAAGGAGCACATTTCAGCTTTACAGATCTGATCCAGAGGAACCTGATCTTTTTCAACCCAAGATATTGCCAATGATCTCTTAGGCTATGTTCACACAACGTTTTTTCAGCTCAGTTGAAAAATGACATCCGTCATTTTGAGTCTAACATACCGGACATTATTTAGCTGTCTAGCCTTCCCGTGCAATGACGGCTGTTGGCAGGGCTGTATTAACAGCTGCTGCTGCCCTAGGCACTAAACCTGAAGATGCCTCATCTACACGCACCTATTGGCGATACCAGACCTGACCAATACCACCATACCCCCCACCCCCCTGGAAAAGACACCAGATTTACTGGCAAGCAGGGCCGGACTGGGACTAAAAATCAGCCCTGGCACTCACACCCTTCCAGCCCACATACCATATAAAGCCATGTTCACATGGCGTATGAGACCAGCCGAGTCATGGAGCGGTCGGTCTCTGAAAAGATCATCCCGGCCGGTACTGCAGTACTGTGCGGATGATCTTTCTGGCCGCAGTGTTTTGATGCGGGTGCATCAGCGTGCGCCCGCATCAGAACCCTCATAGCACACAATGAAGCAAGCGGCTGAAGCCACTCGCTTCATAGTGTGATCTGACAGGTCTTTCTGAGTAAATTGCGGCTGCAGAAAACTGACATGTCAGTTCTTTGCGGCGGCGTTTGGGATACCGTCCGGAGCGTATGCCATGTGTATATGCTCCGGCTGGGATCCCATAGAAAAACAGCAGGCTAGTCCACACGTGCAAAGTACGGCCGTTGTTGCTGATGGCTGTGTGAACATAGCCTAACACTGTGTCCTCGGGTTGTGTTGTGTGGTATTGCAGCTCAGTTCCAGTGACGTGAATGGAGCCAAGTTGTAATAACATAGGCAGCCAATGGGCAGGGATGGTACTGTATTTGGAAAAAAGCAACTATGTCTTTTTAAATCCTGAATAACATTATTACCTAGACTATCTCTGCCTACATGTAAAAGCCTTATACGTAATAAAATTTTTGTCATTACAGGGTGAGGGCTGCTTATGTTCTCATGTTGGATACGTACATGTATGAGCAATCCAATATACCTGATGAGCTGTTAGATATCTATTTTATACTGGATCTATCTATATCCAACAAAAATCCGCAGTACTGCTTGAAAAAGATAGCGTGAGGCTATCGAAACGTGGAATCTTGTTTGCTGCACTTATATACTATTTTTTACACTGCGTTATCTCCTATCTATCTATCTATTATCTATCTCCTATCTATTATCTATCTATCTATCTCTCTCCTATCTATCTATCTCCTATCTATCTATCTATCCATCTCCTAGTATCTATCTATCTATCTATCTATCTATCTATCTATCTATCTATCTATCTATCTATTATCTATCTCCTATCTATTATCTATCTATCTATCTATCTATCTATCTCTCTCTCTCCTAGGAGATAACATATTAACATATTAACATATTACAGCATTCCATGTGCGCGACGTTTCGACAGCTTCTCGCCGTCATTCCCAAGCTGTCGAAACGTCGCGCACATGGAATGCTGTAATATGTTACCACAATAAATTTACGTTTATTCACCTGAATCTTCAGAGTGCCGTGGGATTTTCCTGATCTATCTATCTATCTATCTATCTATCTATCTCCTATCTATCTATCTATCTATCTCCTATCTATCTATCTATCTATCTATCTATTTATCTATCTATCTCCTATCTATCTATCTATCTCCTATCTATCTATCTATCTATCTATCTATCTCCTATCTATCTATCTCCTACATACCTATCTATCTATCTATCTATCTATCATCTATCTATCTATCTCCTATCTATCTATCTATCTCCTATCTATCTATCTATCTATCTATTTATTTATCTATCTATCTCCTATCTATCTATCTATCTCCTATCTATCTATCTATCTATCTATCTATCTATCTATCTATCTATCTTCTATCTATCTATCTATCTATCTATCTCCTACCTATCTATCTATCTCCTATCTATCTATCTATCTATCTATCTATCTATCTCCTATCTATCTATCTATCTATCTATCTATCTATCTATCTATCTCCTATCTATCTATCTATCTATCTATCTATCTTCTATCTATCTATCTATCTATCTATCTATCTATCTATCATCTATCTATCTATCTATCTATCTATCTATCTATCTCCTATCTATCTATCTTCTATCTATCTATCTATAGCAATATAAGCAGCACCAAGAAAAAAACGCATGTGTGTGCCAGCAGACAAGTCCCAGACTAAGGACCACAATTAGCTACCTTAAAAATACTCTGCAGCACTCAAACGTAAGTGAAAAAATCGTAGGGAAATTTATTCCATGAAAGAAGTCACAGCAAACAAGGTGAAACAAGCATGACGTTTCGGCGTACCTTACGCCATTTTCAAGTGCAATAAAAATACAAACAATCACGTGTTATATACAGGTGTATTAATCAATACATGAATATGATAGGTGCTCAGACTTGTCAGTCACGGAGCATTCCAACTCCCCTCCCTATAGTCTGATTCGTGCTCTCAAGTGTCAATCAACTGTCAGAGCCTGTGCGGCATTACAATGGTGTAAGAGATTTAGTGAAATGTCCATTTCATAAGAGTAATAGTGTCCATTAATAGTGAAAAGAATAAGAACTTGAATACGGCGTAAATATAACAATAAATGATCACATGGAGGCTTCACCCACTGTATAGCATTCCATTCAAGCCGCCAGCACATATACGAGCTATGCGTATCCACAGACTCGGCGTATCTGGGTTCCTTTCGGGAGACCGCCCTCTCCTGGAGTCGCTGCAGATCCTCCTCCGGACGGACGAGAGATCTCCAGCCAGGATGCCGCCCACCCGCAGAGTGAACCACACCTGCCAGTAGCCAGATCCTCCTCCTGAAGCATGGCTGTCATCCCGGTCAAAACCGCATCTTGATCGCCATGTGTGAATGACCATCTGGTCTTGGAGAAAAATATTGGGCAATTTATCTGCACGCTTGGGCTTGAACATATGGATAAACATGGGATTGCCTCCTGTGTTACAAGGATGTCATCGTGATCATTCTGAAAGATAACCATAAAATGATAAGAGTGAGAAATACGGTATTTAGTAAATATACTTTACAAATTAGACAATAGGATTGTTTGTATGTATATCTTTCCAAAAACCTACGGTTGGCAGAAAGGAGTAATGGTAGAGACCCGTAGTGAGAACAATCACCTAAACATAGAATTATTGATTTTGTATTCAGCATTTAGACCTGATGGCGACAAAGATTGGAGTTCATAAATCCAATATAGTTCCCTACGGAGCAGTAACATTTTTCTGTCACCACCCCTTTTAGGCTGCATAACACGATCTATGATCTGAGACCTCTCGCAATAGGGGCTAGATCCTATCTAAAGGATACTACTGACTTTCTTTTGAAATTAGCAGACTTGCAGGTACCTGATGGAACCATATTGGTGACATTAGATGTAGCAAGCCTGTACACATCTATAGACCATCAGAGAGGTATGCGGGCCATTACAGAGGCGATAGTGTCCCTAGAGTACAATGCCAGTGAACAGGATTTTATACTGAGACTCCTTGAATTAGTTTTAACTAATAACTACTTTTCCTTTGACGGACAACTTTATCTTCAACAGCGGGGCGTGGCGATGGGGGCCAATGTGGCACCTACTTATGCCAACATCGTCATGGCCCAGCTGGAGGAGAAGGCGATTTATGGAACCCACCACTTCAGCAGTGTGCTGTCGTGGTGGCGTTTCATTGATGACGTGTTTCTATTGTGGACGGGCAGCATGCAAACACTTTGTGACTTCATCAATTTTCTCAGTACCATTGACGATACCATAAAATTTGTTGCACACATGGATCTCCACAGCATCCATTTTTTGGATGTATAGGTATCCGTGAGAGGTAACAAACTGACAACCGATATATATGTAAAAGAAACAGACTGCAATAATCTTGTTCACTTTAATAGCTGTCATCCGACAAACATGCTTAAATCTCTCCCTTATTCCCAGATGCTGAGGGCACGGAGGATTATAGAGGACAGTGACAAACTTGAGACAGCTTTGGATAGAATGACTACCAATTTTAGTGAAAGAGGATACCCGAAGAGACTATTACAGTCTTGCAAGACGAAAGTCAAAAACACTGATCGTAAGAAATTACTGGAACCCAGTTCTAGAACTAAGTCCCTTGATCGTATACCATTTGTGAGTACATATTCACACATATCTAAAGACATTAACAAAATCGTGTTGAAACATTGGTATATGGTGCAACAACAACATCCAACAATACCTGAATTCCAGACACCTCCATTGTTCTCTTATAGACGAACTAATAATATACGGGATAAAATTGTATCCACTGATGTGGAGAGAGGTTGTAGTGGCGGGGTACAGCGCCTTCTCGCACCGGGGGGGAGGGGCTCTTATCCATGCCGCGTATGTGTCAACTGCAGATATATGATTAAAGGTAACATCTTCAAAAATCCAAAAACATCAAAGGAATATAAAATTTCGCAATACATGACATGCAATTCTGACTGGGTCATCTATGTCTTGCTGTGCCCGTGTGACCTAGTGTATGTTGGGGAGACCACCCTAGATGTAAAAACACGTATCGGTCAGCATCGGTACAGCATTAGAAAACGAAAAATGGACTTACCGGTCTCCTGTCATTTTTCAGAAGCCGGACACAATGAGAAAGATCTAAGATTTATGATCATAGATCGTGTTATGCAGCCTTAAAGGGGTGGTGACAGAAAAATGTTACTGCTCCGTAGGGAACTATATTGGATTTATGAACTCCAATCTTTGTCGCCATCAGGTCTAAATGCTGAATACAAAATCAATAATTCTATGTTTAGGTGATTGTTCTCACTACGGGTCTCTACCATTACTCCTTTCTGCCAACCGTAGGTTTTTGGAAAGATATACATACAAACAATCCTATTGTCTAATTTGTAAAGTATATTTACTAAATACCGTATTTCTCACTCTTATCATTTTATGGTTATCTTTCAGAATGATCACGATGACATCCTTGTAACACAGGAGGCAATCCCATGTTTATCCATATGTTCAAGCCCAAGCGTGCAGATAAATTGCCCAATATTTTTCTCCAAGACCAGATGGTCATTCACACATGGCGATCAAGATGCGGTTTTGACCGGGATGACAGCCATGCTTCAGGAGGAGGATCTGGCTACTGGCAGGTGTGGTTCACTCTGCGGGTGGGCGGCATCCTGGCTGGAGATCTCTCGTCCGTCCGGAGGAGGATCTGCAGCGACTCCAGGAGAGGGCGGTCTCCCGAAAGGAACCCAGATACGCCGAGTCCGTGGATACGCATAGCTCGTATATGTGCTGGCGGCTTGAATGGAATGCTATACAGTGGGTGAAGCCTCCATGTGATCATTTATTGTTATATTTACGCCGTATTCAAGTTCTTATTCTTTTCACTATTAATGGACACTATTACTCTTATGAAATGGACATTTCACTAAATCTCTTACACCATTGTAATGCCGCACAGGCTCTGACAGTTGATTGACACTTGAGAGCACGAATCAGACTATAGGGAGGGGAGTTGGAATGCTCCGTGACTGACAAGTCTGAGCACCTATCATATTCATGTATTGATTAATACACCTGTATATAACACGTGATTGTTTGTATTTTTATTGCACTTGAAAATGGCGTAAGGTACGCCGAAACGTCATGCTTGTTTCACCTTGTTTGCTGTGACTTCTTTCATGGAATAAGTTTCCCTACGATTTTTTCACTTACGTTTGAGTGCTGCAGAGTATTTTTAAGGTATCTATCTATCTATCTATCTATCTATCTATCTCCTATCTATCTATCTATCTATCTATCTATCTATCTATCTATCTATCTATCTATCTATCTATCTATCTATCTATCTATCTATCTATCTATCTATCATCTATCTATCATCTATCTATCTATCTATCTATCTATCTATCTATCTATCTATCTATCTATCTATCTATCTATCTATCTATCTATCTATCTATCTATCTATCTATCTATCTATCTATGTAACAGAAAATCTAAGCAGCACTGCTCAAAAATGTTCGGGTGCCAGCGGTCCTGGATCCTGACCACAGATCGTTCCCAAATAGCAAATAGATAATCCCAAATAGCAAATAGATAATCCACGGCACTCACGGGGTTAACCCCGTGAGTGCCGTGGATTATCTATTTGCTATCTATCTATCTATCTCCTATCTATCTATCTATCTATCTATCTATCTATCTATCTATCTATCTCCTATCTATCTCTCTATCTATCTATCTATCTATCTATCTATCTGCCTATCTATCTCCTATCTATCTATCTATCTATCTATCTGCCTATCTATCTATCTCTCTATCTATCTCCTATCTATCTATCTATCTCCTATCTATCTATGTATCTATCTCAGGGCCGCTTTAACCAGAGGGCACATGGTGCACGTGCACCGGGCCCACTGGTTAAAGGGGCCCCCCCGAGCAGGCCGGCCGTTGCTATGTGCGACCAATGCGGTCGCACAGGGCTCCGGCCACCAGCCTGTCAGGGGGGAGCGCCATGGATGGGTAATCTACTTACCCCTCCATGGCGCCCCCTGCAGGGCCCCCCCGTCCGCCGCTGCCCCCGCCCGCCCGCTGCTGCTGCGGCGCGTCAGCGCTGCAGCAGCAGCGACACTGACAGAGAGAGAGCCATTGGCTCCCTCCCTGTCAGTCACTCACTCTTGTGGCCGCACTTCCTGCGGTCACAAGAGGCCGCGCTCTCCCTCTAGCGCCCGACGTCACTAGAGCGTCGGCGCGAGGGTAAGGGGAGTGCAGCCTCTTGTGACCGGAGGAAGTGCGGCCACAGGAGGGAAGAGAAGAGGAACGCGTGGACCCAGGTGAGTAACAGTGTTTGTTTTTTTTCAATGTTATATGGGAGGAGGAGCTATATACTATTGGGGAGCACAGGGGGCTATATACTATGGGGGGGCACAGGGGGCTATATACTATGGGGGAGCACAGGGGGCTATATACTATGGGGGGCAGAGGGGGCTATATACTATGGGGGAGAACGGGGGCTATATACTATGGGGGAGAATGGGGGCTATATACTATTGGGGAGCACAGGGGGCTATATACTATGGGGGAGCATAGGGGACTATATACTACTGGGGAGCACAGGGGTCTATATACTATGGGGAGCACAGGGAAGCTATATACTATGGGGGAGCACAGGGGGCTATATAGTACTGGGGAGCACAGGGGGCTATATACTACTGGGGAGCACAGGGAAGCTATATACTATGGGGGAGCACAGGGGAGCTATATACTACTGGGGAGCACAGGGGAGCTATATACTACTGGGGAGCACAGGGGGCTATATACTACTGGGGAGCACAGGGGTCTATATACTATGGGGAGCACAGGGAAGCTATATACTATGGGGGAGCACAGGGGGCTATATACTATGGGGGAGAACAGGGGGCTATATACTATGGGGGAGCACAGGGAGCTATATACTATGGGGGAGGACAGGGGGCTATATACTATGGGGGAGGACAGGGGGCTATATACTATGGGGGAGCACAGGGGAGCTATATACTATGGGGGAGCACAGGGGGCTATATACTATGGGGGAGGACAGGGGGCTATATACTATGGGGGAGCACAGGGGAGCTATATACTATGGGGGAGCACAGGGGGCTATATACTATGGGGGAGGACAGGGGGCTATATACTATTGGGGAGCACAGGGGAGCTATATACTATGGGGGAGCACAGGGGACTATATACTACTGGGGAGCACAGGGGTCTATATACTATGGGGAGCACAGGGGGTCTATATACTATGGGGAGCACAGGGGAGCTATATACTATGGGGGAGCACAGGGGAGCTATATACTACTTGGGAGCACAGGGGACTATATACTACTGGGGAGCACAGGGGTCTATATACTATGGGGAGCACAGGGAAGCTATATACTATGGGGGAGCACAGGGGAGCTATATACTACTGGGGAGCACAGGGGAGCTATATACTACTGGGGAGCACAGGGGGCTATATACTACTGGGGAGCACAGGGGGCTATATACTATGGGGGAGCACAGGGGGCTATATACTATGGGGGAGCACAGGGGAGCTATATACTATGGGGGAGCACAGGGGACTATATACAACTGGGGAGCACAGGGGTCTATATACTATGGGGAGCACAGGGAAGCTATATACTATGGGGGAGCACAGGGGAGCTATATATTACTGGGGAGCACAGGGGAGCTATATACTACTGGGGAGCACAGGGGGCTATATACTACTGGGGAGCACAGGGGAGCTATATACTATGGGGGAGCACAGGGGGCTATATACTATGGGGGAGCACAGGGGGCTATATACTATGGGGGAGCACAGGGGGCTATATACTATGGGGGAGCACAGGGGAGCTATATACTATTGTGGGAGAGCACAGGGGGGGCTATATACTACTGGGGAGAGTGCACAGGGGGGCTATATACTAATGGGGGAGCGCACAGGAGGGCTGTATATAACTGGAGGAGCACATGAGGGGCTATATACTACAGGGACACCTTAAAACTATGGAGGCACAGAGGGGTGTAACTATGTAGGAGTACAGAGGGGTGTAACTACTGTATAGAGGTACAAGGGACCTAACTACTGTATGTGTTGGAGCCTAAAATATTTGTCTGGCAGATTCTGGAGAGAAGATTCACAGCCAGGAGAAGACTTCAAGGTGGCCCAGGCTGGATGGAGAGAAAAAGAAAAGGTGACAGACTCTGATCGGAGAAGACGCCCCCGGTGAGTCACTGGATGTAACTGCACTCTGTTATAGGATTGTAGTGTTAGGGGTCATGATGTGGCGGTTTTATGTAATGGTATCATTGGTGATATCTTTCTGTTTTGTTTAGTGCAGTTTTTATGTAATATATAATCACTGTATGGTGGAAATAGTGTTATAAGGTAACTACTGTATGTATTGGGGCTCTTGATACAGTGTGGGGGCAAATTCAGTACATTATACAATGTGCCGAAAGGGAAGGGGGGGCCCACTCTTGAGGGCTGTGCACTGGGCCCACCAATGTATTAAAACGGCCCTGATCTATCTATCTATCATCTATCTCCTATCTATCTATCTCCTATCTATCTATCTATCTATCTATCTATCTATCTATCTATCTATCTATCTATCTGCCTATCTATCTATCTATCTATCTATCTATCTGCCTATCTATCTCCTATCTATCTATCTATCTATCTATCTGCCTATCTATCTATCTCTCTATCTATCTCCTATCTATCTATCTATCTCCTATCTATCTATGTATCTATCTATCATCTATCTCCTATCTATCTATCTCCTATCTATCTATCTATCTATCTATCTATCTATCTATCTCCTATCTATCTATCTATCTATCTATCTATCTATCTATCTATCTATCTATCTCCTATCTATCTATCTATCTATCTATCTATCTATCTATCTATCTATCTCCTATCTATCTATCTATCTATCTATCTATCTATCTATCTATCGCCTATCTATCTGCCTATCTCTCTATCTAAAGCAGGGGTGGGGAACCTCCGGCCCGCGGGCCGCATCCGGCCCCTGAGACCTCCCGATGCGGCCCGCGGCCCGCAGCTCCCCTGTGATGCTCGCCGCTCTGCTGGGGAAGAAGCCGGCATACACCGCATCCTCCGGTGTCTGTGACAGCTGGCGGACACCGGAGGATGCTGTCTGTGCCGGCTCCTTCCCCAGCAGAGCGGCGCGTGTCTTTAGTCTCCTGCGGTCCGCGCGCGATGACGTCATTTCATCGCGCGCCGCCTGCAGGAGAAGACCGGCACAGAGGACCTGGGAGAGAAGAGGACCTGGACTGCGTGGGAGCGGAGGTAAGGTGAGTGGGATGTTTATTTTTTTATTTGGGGGTTAACTAGGATCCCAGGGACATGACTGATGGGGGGGACAACTAGGCTACCAGGGACATGACTGATGGGGGGGGGACAACTAGGCTACCAGGGACATGACTGATGGGGGGACAACTAGGCTACCAGGGACATGACTGATGGGGGGACAACTAGGCTACCAGGGACATGACTGATGGGGGGACAACTAGGCTACCAGAAACATGACTGATGGGGGGGGGGGCAACTAGGCTACCAGGGACATGACTGATGGGGGGGGGACAACTAGGCTACCAGGGACATGACTGATGGGGGGGGACGACTAGGCTACCAGGGACATGACTGATGGGGGGGGGGGGGACAACTAGGCTACCAGGGACATGACTGATGGGGGGGCCAACTAGGCTACCAGGGACATGACTGATGGGGGGGACAACTAGGCTACCAGGGACATGACTGATGGGGGGGGACAACTAGGCTACCAGGGACATGACTGATGGGGGGGACAACTAGGCTACCAGGGACATGACTGATGGGGGGGGGGACAACTAGGCTACCAGGGACATGACTGATGGGGGGGGGGACAACTAGGCTACCAGGGACATGACTGATGGGGGGGACAACTAGGCTACCAGGGACATGCCTGATGGGGGGGGGAATAACTAGGCTACCAGAGACATGACTGATGGGGGGGGGGGATAACTAGGCTACCAGGGACATGACTGATGGGGGGGGGGGGGAATAACTAGGCTACCAGGGACATAACTGATGGGGGGGGGGACAACTAGGCCACCAGGGACATGACTGATGGGGGGGACAACTAGGCTACCAGGGACATGACTGATGGGGGGGACAACTAGGCTACCAGAGACATGAATGATGGGGGGGGACAACTAGGCTACCAGGGACATGACTGATGGGGGGGACAACTAGGCTACCAGGGACATGACTGATGGGGGGATAACTAGGCCACCAGGGACATGACTGATGGGGGAGACAACTAGGCTACCAGAGACATGACTGATGGGGGAGACAACTAGGCTACCAGAGACATGACTGATGGGGGGGGGAATAACTAGGCTACCAGGGACATGACTGATGGGGATTAACTAGGCTACCAGGGACATGACTTGGGGGTTAACTAGACTACAAGGGGCATTACTGGGGGTTAACTACAATAGCAGGGGCACTAGGGGAACAATACTATGCCTTGTCCTGGGTGCTGCAAACCCCCGCTACTAACTGCCGCGCACGGTATGCGGCCCTCGAATGATTTTATTAATGCCCGACCGGCCCTCGACATGGAAAAGGTTCCCCACCCCTGATCTAAAGTATACTCACCTCTGGTGGATCCAGCAGCATCTCTCTGTTCCCCTCTGGTCACTGCTTCTCTCTGGTCCATCAGCTGCTCTTAAACGTTCCGGGACAGGGCTTGTAAGAGACAGGCAGCGTGATGCACTCGGCCACGGAGGCTCACTGCTCCACTCTGGCGGCGCCAGCACTTATCTTCTCCACTGCTCGGGGGCAGACAGGTAACAGCTGACGTCACACGGCTGCAGCCCAACAAGAGAGGAGAGAAGTGCTGGCGCCGCCGGAGTGGAGCAGTGAGCTTCCGTGGCCGAGTGCATCACGCTGCCTGTCTCTCAATAGCCATGCTTCTAAAGAGGCAGAGCAGCCGCAAAGAGCGCCGGAGGCCTGCGGGAGGAGGGGGGCGGAGTCGGTGAGGCAGTGGTGGCTGGTGGCTGAACGGCCTCAAGAGGCCACAGCGACCGGGGCCGCGGACTGGGGGGATGTTTCGGGGGGCACTGACACACACACACTGACCTAACGCAGACTGCCCGAAGTAGAGCTCCTGCCGCTGCGGCCCACTCCGCTCTGTCAGCTCGGCCCTCTCCTGCCACCGCAGCCCACCCGTCATGCTCGGCCCGCTCCTCCAATCTAATCAACGTGGAGGAGGAGCAGGGCGCAGCGGCAGAAGCTGTCCGCAGCCGTGATTCTTTTTAATAATGTTTTTTTTTTTTTTTTGTAGCCCGGGCGGCCCACAGACTGATAATCCGGCCAGCCCAGCGGGCATTTGCCCGGCTTGCCAGATTACCAGTCCGGGCCTGCTGGCAAATCTGAACGGGAGGATGGAAACTAAAAAAATAGAAACAAAAAATTTGTTTTTTCGTTCCCCCTGCTCCCTGGTGCTGCCCCCTTGCAAGGTGCTGCCCTAGGCACCGGACCACGGGTGCCTCGTGGTAGATACGGCCCCGGCTGTTGGTGCATTATTCTAGTTTGGGAATACTAATTGCCCTTTGGGTGTAGCTTAATTGAAAAGTCCATTGAATTTATTAGTGAGAAAGGACGGTGAGAAAAAGAAAAACTGTGTGTGAACAACTAATAAAAAATGTCTGCTGTTTGCAAAAGACGTCCGAAAATAATGATCATGTTTATTATTTTGGCATCCGTTATTCAATGCATTGTGTGCATTGGATGTCCGTCTTCCCATTGACTTCAATGTATTGCCATTGCAGTCAGTTAATTCGCCGCAAAACTGACGTTTTTTTAAATATTAAAATCAGCCGCCTTTTCTTTATTTTTGGCGTTGTGTGAACATAGCCTTAGGGTACGTTCACATGTACTGGATCCGCAGCGAATTATGCCCTTACAGTGAATTATTATATGCAGTGGTGAATCCAGTCTTTCTACAGCATAACAGTCTTTAAAGGACAACTCCGGGCAAAATGTATTTTTTAATATATTATTACATAAGGAAAGTTAGACACATTTCTAATATACACTAATTATGCAAATAAAGTGCTGTTTTCCTCAATTTAGTAGATTATACAGGCTTTAATTTTCCTAAAAAAAAAAGTGACGTCACAAATCAGAGCAGGGCTGGGTGTAATTCCTATGAAGCGTCCAGCAGGGAGCGCAGTGTATGGAGAAATTACATTGCAGGAATAATTATGTCACAAGTGCCAGCAGCCCCATCCACGGCACATAGGATGGGGCTGCTGGCACTTGTAGTGCAGCTGCCCCCTGCCCCCCCCCCACGACAGTAGACCCCAAACCAGCCACCAGCCAGTCATGCCACAGGAACTAATTATTACTGCAACATCTACAACATGGCTGCTTTATGGTGATGTCATTTAGTGAACGTCCTTTTACTTTTTAGGATGTTAGAGGACTTCGATATTTTGCAGCGATTTTTAAAATTTCAGGAAAATAAAATTCAGATTTTATTAGGGACCAAGTGGATTTGGGGGGCCTGTATGTTAGTTACCCCCATAAATCCCTCCACTGTAAAAACTGCACCCCTCAAAGTATTCAAAGTAACATTTCATAAGTTTATTAACCCTTTAGGTGTTTCGCAGAAATTTAAGCAGATTGGAGGAGAAATTAAAAATTTACATTTTTTTGGCAGATAATTAATTTTAATCAATTTTTTTCCTTTAACACAGCAAATACTAACTGAGAAATGGAACTCTATATTTATTCCACTTATTCCAATATTTCTAGAATTCCCTCATATGCGGCCGCAGTGCGTCACCTGACTCAACCACAGGCCTCAGACATGAAAGAGAACTGGTGAATTTTTGGACCTTTTTTTAATTTCAGTTTTTTTAGCCATTATACCATGTCACAAAGGCCTTGCGGTGCCAAAATATTTGTGCAAGACAAGTTGACGTTTCCATCTTTACTATTTGGTGGGACACCCTGAATATTTTTTATTAAATTTTTTATGAGGTGGTACGAATAAAAAAGACAATTTAGCAGCTGTTTTTTTAATCATTTTTTTTGTATGCCTTTTACTATACGTTACATATGACATGTTGTCTTTATTCCTCAGGTCAGTACGATTACAGTGATATCCATTTTATATAGCTTTTGTTATAGTTTATGGCATTTATACTATAAATACTGTTTATGTCTTGCATATTGTAAGAGCGGTAATATATATATTTTTTTTCCGCCAATGGAGTTTATGTGGGGGCTTTTTTTTGCAGCATAAGCTGACATTTTTAGCGGTACACCTTTTGGGTACATGTGATGTTTTGTTTTGTTTTTTTCAATTATTTTTTATTAGGGTTTTCAAAATATAGTAAGTATTTTACAGACATGGTGGAATATCTCTCCACCCACGATAATCAGTTCAAGAAATTGCCCATAAACAGAAATTGTTGTATAGTACTACTCAGTATTCAAAGCTTTTTAGAAAATCAGCCAGATTGGACTCTAACACAGTCCAACCAAAAGGGTTGGTGTGTCCTCAGATGAAGAAACATGCAGGGCTAGAAAAGCAGGGTCTAGTGAGATGTGCGTACGTAATTTAGAAGATAGAAAATCCTTCAGCTGCCCCCAAAAGTGTCGGGAAAGCAGGCAGTGTATTAGACCATGAAGCAGGTCAGTCCCTCTGGTGTTACAGTTGGGACATGCTTCTATTCTATCCGGTCTCTCAGGAGTTCTTGGGAGGGTAAACCCATAGGTGGCATGGTGCATAATTCTGAATTGCGTCTCCCTCCAGCTTTCACTTATCACAGCCTTTCTGACTGCCGTCCACCTACCTAGTATATGCTTCGTCAAGTCCTCACGTCCCAATTTAGTCTTTCAATATCTAAATATCCCCTGTGCATATGTGGTAGAGGTCTGTCTACGAAGGGCCCAATAGAGGTAAGAAAGAGAATGGAGTTGAGATTCCTGCACCACCAGGTCATGCACTAGATTAGGTTGAAAGAAGGATTTAATGTCCCTCACACGAGATTTAGCAAAAGTTATGACCTGATGGTACAGGAGGAAGTGGCCCGCCTCCAGCCCAAAGGCTTCCCGAAGTTCCTCAAACGTACGATATCTGTGGTCCGTCGGGTGTAAGAGGTGCTGTATTTGTACAATGCCCGTCTCTCCATATTAGAATAAGGACCCCCCCCCCCTCATCCAGTCAAAGCCATGCCGGAGAAGGCAAGCAATATTGTACCTACGGGCATCAGGAAAGTTAAGCCCGCCCTGATCCCTGGACAGTTGCAGCTTCCTCAAGGCGATACGTGGCCTCCTCCCGCCCCATATAAATTTGGTAAAAGCCGAGTTTAGCTTGTTGATGTCTTTATGTGTGAGTAACACTGGTATCGTTTGGATGGGATACAGGATCCAGGAGAAGGCCATCATCTTGAGCAGGTGGCACCTGGCCATGGTTGGTAAAGGCAGGTTCTTCCACCGCTCTAAGTCTTGCAGGATTGACTGGAAAAGGGGGGGAAAATTCAAGTTATATAGTGATCCAGGGGTTTTCCCGATCATTAGGCCCAGATACTTTATTGCTGTACAGGAAACCCTCACTGGTGTTGTTCCCAAAGTCCCAGATCTCCCCTGTCCCAGCTCCAACAAGGTACTCTTTGTTACATTTACCCTAAAACCAGAGGGCAAACCGAAGTCTCTTATGCAGTCAAAAATAATTGGCAGATCGTGCTCTGGGTTATCCAGGAATACTAGTATATCGTCCGCAAAAAGAGCCGACTTAACAACAACTCTTCCCACGGATATGCCACGCAGCTGAGGGTGGTTGGAGAGGACTCTGGACAGGGGCTCCAGTGCTATATTAAAAAGGAGCGGCGACAAGGGACATCCCTGTCTGGTCCCTTTTTGGAGCTGGAAAGGCGAGGACAGGAATCCCGGTGTACCTATTCTAGCCCGGGGGTTGGAATATAGCGCTTTCAGATAGGACATAAATGGCCCCTGAAAGCCCATTTTGGTCATCACTGCCCACACCCACTCCCACCGCACATCATCAAATGCTTTTTCTGCATCCAATGATAAGATGGCGGGGGAGGGGTGCTGGCTGGGATGGGTCTGGACTTCATCCAGTACGGCCAGAACTTTCAGGAGATTGGTCACCGCTGACCTACCCTTTACAAAGCCAACCTGGCTAGGGGAGATAAGAGTAGGAAGAATAGTAGACAGGCGGTCAGCCATGATTTTAGAGACAATTTTAATGTCAACATTTATTAAAGAAATTGGTCGGTAGCCGTCTGGTAGCTTAAGGTCTTTGTCAGGTTTTGGTAAAACCTTAATAACCGCCATGTTTAGGGAGGGGGATACCTCTGTGCCTTGGAGAAAAGAATTATACAAGGATTGGAGAGTGGGACCAATCTCCGGAGAAAGCAATTTGTAAAAGTCCCCAGAATATCCATCCGGGCCTGGTGCCTTATTAGGTTTGAGCTCTTTTATAATCTTGTTGATCTCCTCAATGGATATGTGAGCATTGGGAACATCTAAGTCCTCCGCCGACAGGGACGGGAGACCCACCACCTTCAGCCAGTCTCTAGTAGGGGATGAGACTGGGGGTGTATCTGAATATAACTGTTCATAAAATGCGCGCAAGATTTCATTAATTTTTGCGGGATGGGTATGAGGGGTCCCCGAATGATCTTTGAGGGAGCGGATGTGATGCATTTTATATGGGCCATTGGCCAGCTTCGCAAGCAGTCTGCCAGGCTTGTTTCCGTGACGAAACAGGATCGCCTCAAAATGGGACCTGTTTAAGTTTTCCTTACGCTCAAGCCAACTCTCATAAGTGGATTTAGCAGACTGCCAGCGTTCCTTAGCCTGAGGTGTCGGGATTTGTGTGAATGACGTGTAAGCTGTGCGCAGTGCTTCACTATACGTTTTAAGCTGAGCAGCTACCTTCTTTTTTAGCCCGGAAACATATGCCATAATGCGTCCCCGTAAAACGGCCTTGGCCGTCTCCCAGAACAATTGGGGGTTGGTGACGTGAGCCGCGTTATCAGCCGCGAATTCCCGCCACCACATGGTCAGAAAGGAATGGAAATTTTCATCTCTAGATAATCCCAAGGGGAACTTCCATATATAGTCCGTACCTCTGGGGAATACGTCTTGCAGGTCAATGAGGATTGGTGAGTGATCGGAGATGATCAGGTCCTCAATCCCTGCCTGCGTGAGTCTAGGTAAGAGAGAGTCTGACACGTAGAGGTAGTCAATCTGGGACCTCGAATTGTGGGGGTGAGAATAGTGGGAAAATTCCCGAGCATCTGGATTGGGCCACCTCCACGCGTCCGTCAAAGTCACTGCCCGTGCCCACGCGGACAAAACTAAATCCCTATTCCTCGGAGGAACAGGCGTTGGCCTACCCGACTTTCTGTCCTCCAGATGCGACATCACGGTATTGAAGTCTCCCCCTACCACATTTATGAGAGACCGGATCAGAGAGAAGCACTGTAGTGAGGGAGTTAAAAAAGAGTGTTAGCATCATTGGGAGCATAGGCATTCACAAATGTTATCTCATCGGTTGCCGTTTTCACATGTACCTTGCATACCCGCCCCTCAGTGTCTGCCCATACGTGAACTATTTCATGGTTAAAGGACTTATGGAATAGGATTACGACCCCTGCTTTATGATCCTTAGCCGCTGACCCATACACTTCACCCACCCAACCTTTGCGCAAGCGGAAGAAGTCCTCCTCGCACAGGTGAGTCTCCTGTAGAAATACAACATCAGGAGACAACCGTTGTAGATGCTTCAGGACCATATTCCGCTTATGCGGAGAGCGGAGACCTTTGGTGTTCCAGGAGATTACTCGCACCATTGTACATGTGAAAAAGAGATAGACCAGCTAGGTACACTGAAATCAGAAATAGAGCCAGACTGCGGACACCCCCTCCCTCCCACCCCTAACCCCAACAAAATTCCCAACGAAAAACTAAGAACAAACACCCTGGTCAGAGGGAGTACATAAGCACCATGAGAACCTCTGGCCTCGGGCCTAGGGACTTCACTTCTTCCCATGCTAAATAAACCAACAGAAGGCTGCATAAGAATCCTGGCTCATAGAGCTCAAAAGTGCAGCAGATTTTAGCTAGGGCTTATCACATTGGAGCTCAAAGATGACTTGACCGTTAAGATATGATCCGGGGGGGGGGGGAAGGGCAGGGAAACGGGGAGGGAGGGAGGTAAGTTGGAGAAAGGGAGTAGGAATTGGGCTGGTATAAGGGCTGGTATAATGGGGGAGGGGACAGAGGAGAGTTAGTAAGGGGAGAAAAAAAAAAAGGGGGAGGAAGGTAGGTGGGAAGCTGGGAATAGTAGTAGTATCTAAGGCACAATAGGTATACAGTTCACAGTTGGAGCCGTCTGTCAATCTTCAAGTGTCAAGTATCTCCTCCATGATGAGATGACTTCTAAAGTTTGAGAAGCAGCTTGCACACGGATCACTCCGGTCTAGTAGGGGAGTGGGGAAGCAATTGGCTTTGCTGGAGCTCGGGCCAAGGGTCGTCCGAGGAGGGCCGAGGATTGGCTGTCCCCCCACGTCGCGGGCTGTAACGTCCATGAGCCGGGGAATGGCTGGGCAAAGGACCCGGCGAGGTTCCATAGGGAAGGTTAGTCAGGTATTCTTGCAGTCCTTCCGCCGCGTCATCTGCCGTAGAGAATGACTGAGTGGAACCATCGGGATGGAATACTCGGAGCACCGCCGGGTAGATAAGTGCAAACCGTACTTGTTTCTAGAATAGCGCTGTGCAAATGGGTGAAAACATCTTCCTTTTACGGGAGACCTCAGCCGAAAAGTCACCAAAGATTAGTAATCTGTGACCATCAAGGGTAAGGCCATCCGGTTTGTTTCTGAAAGCCCTCTGTATCGCAACTTTGTCAGTAAAATCCAAGTATTTAACAATAACCTGGCGCGGCCGGTCTCGTTGTGCCAACCCTGGTGGGATGCCCTTGTCAGGTGGCGAGGGTCGCGCCTCGAGGCCCAGTCGGTGTGCGCGCTCCACTTTGCAATGGTGCGTCATGCCCAGGAGCGTAGGGATAGTCTCTTCACAGAGCTGGACAAGGTCTTTTTGTCTCACCGACTCCGGGACCCCCACTACCCGCAGGTTGTATCTTCTTGACCTATTTTCAAGGTCCTCTACCTTATCCCAGAGGCGCCTGTTTTCTTTCTCCATGTCATCGATTCTGGTGGCCCAAGAGTCAGTGTTATCCTCCACGGCTTGTATCCGCTCCTCTGCTGCAGTAAGGCGCGTACCTTGTGCCTTCACTTCTGCCTGCATTTGTTTCAGCGCATTAGTCACCGCTGCTGTGACGGTATCTTGTAACTCCGGTGTAATCCGTTTCGCTACTTCACTGGCAAGGGTAACGTAGTCAAGGGTAACAGAGTCCCCATCATCTTCCCCGTCCGAGGAACCCCTCTCGGATCTGTCTAGTGAAGGAGCTCTGGACGAGGCAGGCAACGCCGCCATGTTGGCGTCCCCGCCGGTCTGCTTGCGGGTTGCGATGCGGCCCTTTGTCTTAGTCTGCTTGCCCTTTTTCTGTATAAAACAATCCATCGGGATCTCCAGATGCGGCGGGGGATAAACGCCACCGCTATTTTACCGGGGTGCGGGTGTACAGGCAGTAGGCACTGGAGCTGCTGAGCGGAGCCGAGGCGCTGCGTGGCTTACAGCATGGCGCCGGAACCGGAAGTCACCGTTGTTTTTTTAAGGGGTGGGATTAATAAAAAAATGTCCTCTTGGTTATTTATTTATTTTTTTTACAGCGTTAATAGGCCAGAACGCTGACAGCTCATTCATACAATCAGACCCCTGCCTCAGTGCAGGGGCCTGATTGTTCTAATCCATAGCAGCCCAGACCCATAAAGCAGCGTCTGGGTTGCTATGGTAAGCCCCTTGATGCCGAGTGATAGCTTGCACGGCTTTGGGGGGTGAAGGGGAGGGGGTCGGAGGGAGCGTGGTCACATGGACCACGGCGTCTATGGGGTTAACTGCCCAGGGGGAGACACAGCCTCCTCCTGCTACCCGCTCGCCGCTAGGGACAGCGGGGGGAGGTAGGGACAACATGAAGTCCCTTGAACGTTATGTTGCAGGAACTACTTGCTTTACATGACATTCCGGGAACGTCATTTTGCGGCAAGGAATTAATGGAGTACTTAAGAGGAAAAAAAAACATTTTAAATCAACTGGTGTCAAAAGTTATAAAGATTTGTCATTTACTTCTGTTTAAAAATCCCCAGTCTTCCATTATTCATCAGCTGCTGTATGTCCTGCAGGAAGTGTTGTATTCTTTCCAGTCTGTTACAGTGCTCTCTGCTGCCACCTCTGTCCATGTCAGGAACTGTCTAGAGCAGGAGCGGTTTTCTATGGGAATTGCTGCTGCTCTGGACAGTTCCTGATATGGACAGAGGTGGCAGCAGAGAGCACTGTGTCAGACTGGAAAGAATACACCACTTCCTGCAGGACATACAGCAGCTGATAAGAACTGGAAGACTGGAGAGTTTTAAATAGAAGTGATTTACAAATCTGTATAACTTTCTGGCATCAGCGGATTTAAAATTTCCTCTGGAGTTCCCCTTTAAAGGGGCTATTCAGGATTAGAAAACCATAGCTATTTTCTTCCAGAAAGAGCAGCACACCTCTCCTTAGTAACTGATGCAGTAACTTATTCTTTCTATAGACACAACAGAGAACATGGAGAGACCACTTAAAGGGGTTGTCCGGCGATAAAAAATTATTCACAGAATAACACACATTACAAAGTTATACAACTTTGTAATGTATGTTATGTCTGTGAATGGCCCCCTTCCCCGTGTTTCCCCCCACCCACGCTAGACCCGGAAGTGTGGTGCATTATACTCATCGCATATCGTGTCGTCCACGGTCTCCGATCGTCAGCAGTGACGTCTTCTTCGGGAGCTTGGCGGATCTTCCCGAGTGCCAGCCACCCTCTGCAGCGTCATCCGAAGCTCAGCCGCGATTGGCTGAGCATAACTGTGCTCAGCCAATCGCGGCTGAGCGGCTGATGACGCGGCCACGTCATCAGCTGCTCAGCCGCGATTGGCTGAGCACAGTTATGCTCAGCCAATCGCGGCTGAGCTTCGGATGACGCTGCAGAGGGCGGCCGGCACTCGGGAAGATCCGCTGGCCTCCCAAAGAAGACGTCACTGCTGACGATCGGAGACCGTGGTCGGCACGTGACAGGTAATGTATAGCGCACCACACTTCCGGGTACACGGGTGGGGGTGGTGGGACACGGGGAAGGGGGCCATTCACAGACATAACATACATTACAAAGTTGTATAACTTTGTAATGTGTGTTATTCTGTGAATAATTTTTTATCGCCGGACAACCCCTTTAAGGATGCCTTCACAGCTACCAGATCCGCAGCGGATTTCATGCTCTGGATTTGTAGCGAAATCCGCTGCGGATCCAGTGCCAGTCATCCCTATGAGAACACACAGGGCCGGCGTCAGCACCCGGCTAAGTAGGGCAAATGCCGGGGCCCCCAGCTCCTCTAGGGGCCCACTCCCGTTTGTTACTACATTTTTTTTGTTAGTAAAAAAGAAAAAAAAGTGTAGTAACAAAGGGGACTGGGCCCCTAGAGGCCGCATGTGACAGTTAGGGGCCCGCCGATCCATACTGGGGCCCCCGAGCACCTGTCTTCCATCACAAATCTTCCCTACAGCCGAGTAGGAAAGAGGACCTTTGAGTCTGAAGGACCTTTGATGATGTCACGAGTCATGTGATCGGACACATGACCTGACAGAGGGCAGCAGGTAGGCTCTGCAAACTAAGTGTCCTGTATGTGCTGGTTCTTCTACTTGTTTTGTGTATAGAGGTCCTGCTGTAATATATCTATATCTATTACAGCAGGATATATATATATATATATATATATATATATATATATATATATATATTTTTTTTTTTTTTTTTTTTTTTACAGCAGGACCTCTATACACAAAACAACTATCTATCTATCTATCTGTCTATCTATCTATTTCCCTATCTCCTATCTATCATATGAACATGGTGAGACCTCTAGTTCTCCTATATACAGGCCCTGCAGTGATATACAGTGTGTGTATATATATATATATATATATATATATATATACACACACACACACACACAAACACTGTATATCACTGCAGGGCCTGTATATAGGAGAACTAGAGGTCTCACCATGTTCATATTATAAATAAATATATATATATATATATATATATATATATATATATATATATATATATATATAATGCTGGTGCTGCTAGTTCTCTAGTATACAGCTCCTTCTGTGTGTGTGTGTGTGTATATACATACACACACACAGAGCAGGAGCTGTATACTAGAGAACTAGCAGCACCAGCATGATATATATATATATTCCTGTCACTGTGTCTGACTCCTCCAGAGTCCTGACTACTGCAGAGATCAGGAGATACAGGAGGAGAAAGATATGCAGCAGCCGCATGTTTCTTCTGCTGCAAATCTTTCCTCGCCTGTCTCTCCATGATTTGCTCCTCAAAGGGGCCCGCCGAGGCTCTGTCGCCCAAGGGCCCACAAAAAGCTGGAGCCGGCCCTGAGAACACATACTCGCAGTGGGATTCGCCTCCTACAGCCCTGTAGCCCACCGCCGAGAGTATACATTACCTGCCCAGCAACGCGGCTGCATGTGAGGCTCCCGGCTCCGGTCCCGCTCATCCAATCAGTGCACGGCAGCACTGATTGGCTGAGCGGGACCAGAGCCGGGAGCCTCACATGCAGCCGCATCTCGAGCAGGTAATATATACTCTCGGCGGCGGGCTGCAGGCGGCAGGGGGTTAACGCACATACAGTGGGCTATCAATCCCGCTGCGAGTATGTGCTCTCTTAGGAATGAATGGCACTGGATCCGCAACAGATTTTGCTGCAAATCCACAGTGTAAAATATGCTGCGGATCCGGTAGGTGTGAAGGCACCCTAAGGGTGCATTGACACATACAGGAACCGCAGCAGATCTGCAGCAGATTTGATGGTGCAGATTTGATTCTGTGCTCAGTTAGATCAAATCTGCTGCAAAAAAATCTGCTGTGATGCGTTAAAGGAAATATAATTAAAAAAAGGCAATAAAGGGAACCTGTCACCTGAGAACAGAGGCCCCAGATACTTACCTCATCCTGCAAGTCCTGCCACAGAAGCTGGTCCCTCCGCGGAGAAATCGCCAGGTTCTGTAGCAGGACTTGCAGGATGAGGTAAGTATCCGGGGCTCCAGCAGGGGGGGGGGCTCTTCCCCCTGTTCTCAGTTGACAGGTTCCCTTTATTTGAGAACAAATTTCATAAAAGGGTCAAGGTTTTCCTTGTAAAATACAATATAAAGTAACATCTCGGTACCAAACAAGATCAGGGGAGATGAATGTTCAGCTGACAGTTATTGAGGTGTTTGGGATCACCAAGGTTACACTTGGTATGTGCAGCAGGAATGTATATCTATGTATTGCTGACGGGAAGGGGTTAAACAACTGCCCGCTCCTGCCTCTCTCTGGGGAACACCCTGTAAAGAAGGGAGATTTCCATCACATTGACAGGAATCCCCTGTGCTGCCTGCCCCGCACTGCTCAGCTATCATTTCCCACTGCTCCCGCCACCAGTGACCACTATCCCCGCTGTGGGGATCTCCCCCCCCCCCCCCCCTCCAGGCGCGGAGCACCTCCTGCTGCCTCTGCAGACTCTCCATCACCCTGCAGAGGTGGTGGGGAGCAGACGGTGCAGGCAGCTGAGGAGTAGATGAGTGGGCCACCGACCGGTGCAACAGCATGGGAGCCGGAGGGCTGGGGAAGGGTGAGGGAGGTGCTCCAGGCCTGTGGAGTACTAGAAAGCACAGTTAAAGGGGGTGTCCAGCAGAAAAAAAATTTCTTTAAAATCAACTGACAGTTATATAGATTTCATTTACTTCTATTTAAAAATCTCAAGTCTTCCCATACTTATCAGCTGCTGTATGTCCTGCAGAAAGTGATGTTTTACTTACATTCAGACACAGTGCTCTCTGCTGACATCTCTGGCTGAGACAGGAACTGTCCTGAACAGCAGAGGTTTTCTATGGAGATTTGCTGCTGCTCAGGACAGTTCGTGACATGAACAGAGGTGTCAGCAGACAGCACTGTTTCTGAATGTAAATAAAACATTTCCTGCAGGACATACAGCAGCTGACAAGTAATTGTACTGACTTGAGGAACATATATAAGAAGTCAGTTTTACCCTAGGGCGAATAGCATATAAACATCCCCCCACACACACACACAAATAAAAAAATAATTGCATTTTTTTTTTTCAATTTCACCACACATATAATTTTTTTCTGGTTTTACTACATATTTTAGGCAATAATTAGATCTGCCATTGCAAAGTACAATTAGTAGCGCAAAAAATAAGAGATCATCCGGGTCTCTAGGTGGTAAAAAGGCACACGCTATGGCCTTATATACACAAGGAGGTAAAAAGTAAAGTGCAGAAATGAAAACTGGCTCTGTCCCCTAAGGGTTAAGCTGAAGTATCTGAGTGTTTTCGCATGGCTATCCTGGGAGGTCTCGGGAGGTCTGCTATGCCCAGTTGTAAAGGCCTGTGGCTCTTGCTGAACTGGTTGGCTAGAAGGCGGTCAGATAACCTTATCTATATGTGAGAATGAGCATTCTCCTCTCCTTCTTCTCTACTATTCTCTACACTTATCCCGGCAGAGTACATTTGCATCTTGGACATGGCCCTCAAGACAGACCCTACACCTGCTGTTAGCAAGCTTTTCCCTTACTCCTACCTCGACTCTTCACTCACTACCTCACACACTAAGGTCACCTGCTTAACCTGGATAAGCACTAGACGACTCTGTCCTATTTCTGTCGAAGCACCTGTACCCACACCTTGTGCTACCCTTTCAAGTGCCAGTGCCTGTGTGGTAACACAACTTCTAGCCACCATGACAAGTGTCCCAGTACAAACACTAAACACCCACCTGCCGCACCCTCAGCACCATGGGAATTGGCAGTCACGTTGACTTTTCATTTGATAGGGGGCCCTTGGGCCTGGTACCTCTGCACACCCTGTAGCTATCCTCCTGGCCCATACTGATATCATGTCACCAGGGTCTGTTGATCACTTTAAGTGTAGTACCACCATGGTCAGAATGACAACCAGTCAGTGCTCCCCTGAAGAAGCCGAGCAGTGAAATACATGTAGTAGTCTGAAGTGCAGGTCCTGGTATATTTTATGTGTTGCAGGTCCAGGGGTCCTCCGGAGAAAAAAATTATTAAATCAACTGGTGTCAGAAAGTTATATAAATTTGTGAATTACTTCTACCTAAAAGTACCTACCTAAAAGTAGTAGATTGCTATGGGGCCCAGCCATTTCTAGTTACTCTCCTGAAGAAGGTTTATATTGCGGTGCTGAAAAGGAAATGTAGATTAATAAGAAGGACTGGGCCGCCAGGGATCCGGGGAAACCCCCAATGGACCCCTGCCCCTTCCTCCCCCTAGTGGGCCCCTAAACGGGATGCTCCCTGTTTAGCAACTCCAGGCCCAACATAAGCTGCTGCACAGTACAGACCAGACCATAGCACACTCCTGTCATCTCAGACCGACCTGTCAGGGCCCCCATGTGCCCCCCTTGTAGGGTCTGAGAGAGGACAAGCCCCTGGGACTTCCTGCTTACAGTGTGTCTATGGGCCTTTGAGAGGCCGCCCTGTACACAGAACGTCACATCAGTGATAATGGGGCGTGTCTCAGGGCAGCAGGAAGGCTCTGCCTGCTGCCATCTCTACACTGTATAGACAGGGCTACGGTGCAGAGAGCAGGAAGTGCAGACACAGGACGGCTAGAGGCAGGAGATGACAGCAGCACAGAGAGAGCTGAGAGGATGTGTAATGTCTGCACCAGGCTGAAATTATTTTCTTATTCAGACAGTTTCTTATTCAGGACTGAAGTTGGTTTCTTATTCAACAGTTATTTATTCAGAGGATTTTTCTTTTTCTTGTTTTACCTATTATTCTTACAGAAAATGTATAATATTCATAACCTACCGTAAGTGAGGAGCCCTGAGGGGATTGGTGATAAAAATGGCCAAAAGGGCCCCACGATTGGCATAAAAATGGGCATCAAAGTAAAAACACAACATTATGATTTCAAAATAAAATTGACTTTGGGCCACTGATCTCACACAGAGTACATACAGAGAGGGACGCCCCGCATCACATCCAAGAGGGTCCAGCCTGGCCCAAAGTGGTTCTGGGTATAAAAACTGGCATCAAAGTGGGCAGATGGGCATTTTTTCCTAATTTGAATAAGTAACAGATGTTTTTAAAGGGTTAAATGAGTTTGGGCCACTGATCTCAAACTGATAATGCGCAGAGAGAGATGCCATTAATGTTCATGATCATTATACACGGCGGTGACACCGAGCTCTTCATGAATTGTAGTGAAAGTGTTAGTAGATGTTTCATTTCTTTCAAGTTCAGTGTTGACAACTGTCAGTTTTCGTTTAATTTCATGCGGGGTCCTTCTCTCCGTATTATCAATGTGATGTAGGGTCCCCACTCTCTGTGTAATATCAGTGTGATACGGGGTCCCTCTCTGTGTAGTATCAGTGTGATGCGGGGTCCCTCTCTGTGTATTATCAGTGTGATGCGGGGTCCCCCCTCTCTGTGTATTATCAGTGTGATGCGGGGTCCCCCCTCTCTGTGTATTATCAGTGTGATGCGGGGCCCCTCTCTGTGTATTATCAGTGTGATGCGGGGTCCCTCTCTGTGTAGTATCAGTGTGATGCGGGGTCCCTCTCTGTGTAGTATCAGTGTGATGCGGGGTCCCCCCTCTCTGTGTAGTATCGGTGTGATGCAGGGCCCCTCTCTGTGTAGTATCAGTGTGATGCGGGGTCCCTCTCTGTGTAGTATCAGTGTGATGCGGGGTCCCCCCTCTCTGTGTATTATCAGTGTGATGCGGGGCCCCTCTCTGTGTATCAGTGTGATGCGGGGTCCCCCTCTCTGTGTAGTATCAGTGTGATGCGGGGTTCCTCTCTGTGTATTATCAGTGTGATGCGGGGTCCCTCTCTGTGTAGTATCAGTGTTATGCGGGGTCCCCCTCTCTGTGTAGTATCAGTGTGATGCAGGGCCCCTCCTCTCTGTGTATTATCAGTGTGATACAGGGTCCCCCCTCTCTGTGTATTATCAGTGTGATGTGGGGTACCCCTTCTCTGTGTATTATCAGTGTGATGCGGGGCCCCTCTCTGTGTATTATCAGTGTGATGTGGGGCCCCTCTCTCTGTATTATCAGTGTGATGTGGGGTCCCCCCTCTCTGTGTATTATCAGTGTGATGCGGGGTCCCTCTCTGTGTATTATCAGTGTGATGTGGGGCCCATCTCTGTGTATTATCAGTGTGATGCGGGGCCCCTCTCTGTGTATTATCAGTGTGATGCGGGGTCCCTCTCTGTGTATTATCAGTGTGATGCAGGGTCCCCCCTCTCTGTGTATTATCAGTGTGATGTAGGGTCCCCCCTCTCTTGTGTATTATCAGTGTGATGCGGGGTCCCTCTCTGTGTATTATCAGTGTGATGCGGGGCCCTTCTCTGTGTATTATCAGTGTGATGCGGGGTCCCCCCTCTCTGTGTAGTATCAGTGTGATGCGGGGTCCCTCTCTTGTGTATTATCAGTGTGATGCGAGGCCCCTCTCTGTGTATTATCAGTGTGATGCGGGGTCCCTCTCTTGTGTAGTATCAGTGTGATGTGGGGTCCCTCTCTGTGTATTATCAGTGTGATGCAGGGTCCCCCCTCTCTGTGTAGTATCAGTGTGATGCGAGGTCCCCCTCTCTCTGTGTATTATCAGTGTGATGTAGGGTCCCCCCTCTCTTGTGTATTATCAGTGTGATGCGGGGTCCCCCCTCTCTGTGTAGTATCAGTGTGATGTGGGGTCCCTCTCTGTGTATTATCAGTGTGATGCGGGGTCCCCCCTCTCTGTGTATTATCAGTGTGATGTGGGTTCCCCCCTCTCTGTGTAGTATCAGTGTGATGCGGGGTCCCCCCTCTCTGTGTATTATCAGTGTGATGCAGGGTCCCTCTCTGTGTAGTATCAGTGTGATGCGGGGCCCCTCTCTGTGTATTATCAGTGTGATGTGGGGTCCCTCTCTGTGTCTTATCAGTGTAATGCGGGGTCCCCTCTGTGTATTATCAGTGTGATGTGGGGTCCCTCTCTGTGTAGTATCAGTGTGATGCGGGGTCCCTCTCTGTATATTATCAGTGTGATGCGGGGTCCCTCTCTGTGTATTATCAGTGTGATGCAGGGTACCCCCTCTCTGTGTATTATCAGTGTGATGTGGGGCCCCTCTCTGTGTAGTATCAGTGTGATGCGGGGTCCCTCTCTGTGTAGTATCAGTGTGATGCGGGGTCCCTCTCTGTGTATTATCAGTGTAATGCGGGGTCCCCCCTCTCTGTGTATTATCAGTGTGATGCGGGGTCCCTCTCTGTGTATTATCAGTGTGATGCGGGGCCCCTCTCTGTGTATTACCAGTGTGATGCGGGGTCCCTCTCTTGTGTAGTATCAGTGTGATGTGGGGTCCCTCTCTGTGTAGTATCAGTGTGATGCGGGGTCCCTCTCTGTATATTATCAGTGTGATGCGGGGTCCCTCTCTGTGTATTATCAGTGTGATGCAGGGTACCCCTTCTCTGTGTATTATCAGTGTGATGTAGGGTCTCCCCTTTCTGTTTATTATCAGTGTGATGTGGGGTCCCCCCTCTCTGTGTAGTATCAGTGCGATGCGGGGTCCCTCTCTGTGTATTATCAGTATGATGCAGGGCCCCTCTCTGTGTATTATCAGTGTAATGTGGGGTCCCTCTCTGTGTATTATCAGTGTGATGCGGGGTCCCTCTCTGTGTATTATCAGTGTGATGCGGGGCCCCTCTCTGTGTATTATCAGTGTGATGCGGGGTCCCTCTCTGTGTAGTATCAGTGTGATGTGGGGTCCCTCTCTGTGTAGTATCAGTGTGATGCGGGGTCCCCCCTCTCTGTGTATTATCAGTGTGATGCAGGGTACCCCTTCTGTGTGTATTATCAGTGTGATGCGGGGTCCCCCCTCTCTGTGTATTATCAGTGTGATGCGGGGTCCCCCCTCTCTGTGTATTATCAGTGTGATGCGGGGTCCCTCTCTGTGTAGTATCAGTGTGATGCAGGGTCCCTCTCTGTGTAGTATCAGTGTGATGTGGGGTCCCTCTCTGTGTAGTATCAGTGTGATGCAGGGTCCCTCTCTGTGTAGTATCAGTGTGATGTGGGGTCCCTCTCTGTGTATTATCAGTGTGATGCGGGGTCCCTTCTCTCTGTGTAGTATCAGTGTGATGTGGGGTCCCTCTCTGTGTAGTATCAGTGTGATGCGGGGTCCCTCTCTGTATATTATCAGTGTGATGCAGGGTACCCCTTCTCTGTGTATTATCAGTGTGATGCGGGGTCCCCCCTCTCTGTGTAGTATCAGTGTGATGCGGGGTCCCCCCTCTCTGTATATATCAGTGTAATGTGGGGTCCCCCCTCTCTGTGTAGTATCAGTGTGATGTGGGGTCCCCCCTCTCTGTGTAGTATCAGTGTGATGTGGGGTCCCTCTCTGTGTAGTATCAGTGTGATGCGGGGTCCCCCCTCTCTGTGTAGTATCAGTGTGATGCGGGGTCCCTCTCTGTGTATTATCAGTGTAATGCGGGGTCGTCCCTCTCTGTGTATTATCAGTGTGATGCGGGGTCCCTCTCTGTGTATTATCAGTGTGATGCGGGGTCCCTCTCTGTGTATTATCAGTGTGATGTAGGGTCCCCCCTCTCTTGTGTATTATCAGTGTGATGCGGGGTCCCTCTCTGTGTATTATCAGTGTGATGCAGGGTCCCTCTCTGTGTATTATCAGTGTGATGCGGGGTCCCTCTCTGTGTATTATCAGTGTGATGTAGGGTTCCCCCTCTCTTGTGTATTATCAGTGTGATGCGGGGTCCCTCTCTGTGTATTATCAGTGTGATGCGGGTCCCTCTCTTGTGTATTATCAGTGTGATGCGGGGTCCCTCTCTTGTGTATTATCAGTGTGATGCGGGGTCCCTCTCTGTGTATTATCAGTGTGATGTAGGGTCCCCCCTCTCTTGTGTATTATCAGTGTGATGCGGGGTCCCTCTCTGTGTATTATCAGTGTGATGCAGGGCCCTTCTCTGTGTATTATCAGTGTGATGCGGGGTCCCCCCTCTCTGTGTAGTATCAGTGTGATGCGGGGTCCCTCTCTTGTGTATTATCAGTGTGATGCGAGGCCCCTCTCTGTGTATTATCAGTGTGATGCGGGGTCCCCCCTCTCTGTGTATTATCAGTGTGATGTGGGTTCCCCCCTCTCTGTGTAGTATCAGTGTGATGCGGGGTCCCCCCTCTCTGTGTATTATCAGTGTGATGCGGGGTCCCTCTCTGTGTATTATCAGTGTGATGCGGGGTCTCCCCTCTCTGTGTAGTATCAGTGTGATGCGGGGTCCCCCCTCTCTGTATATATCAGTGTAATGTGGGGTCCCCCCTCTCTGTGTAGTATCAGTGTGATGTGGGGTCCCCCCTCTCTGTGTAGTATCAGTGTGATGTGGGGTCCCTCTCTGTGTAGTATCAGTGTGATGCGGGGTCCCCCCTCTCTGTGTAGTATCAGTGTGATGTGGGGTCCCCCCTCTCTGTGTAGTATCAGTGTGATGTGGGGTCCCCCCTCTCTGTGTAGTATCAGTGTGATGTGGGGTCCCCCCTCTCTGTGTATTATCAGTGTGATGCGGGGTCCCTCTCTGTGTAGTATCAGTGTGATGTAGGGTCTCCCCTCTCTGTGTATTATCAGTGTGATGTGGGGCCCCTCTCTGTGTAGTATCAGTGTGATGCGGGGTCCCTCTCTGTGTATTATCAGTGTGATGCGGGGTCCCTCTCTTGTGTATTATCGTGTGATGCAGGGTCCCTCTCTGTGTATTATCGTGTGATGCGGGGTCCCTCTCTGTGTAGTATCAGTGTGATGTGGGGTCCCCCCTCTCTGTGTAGTATCAGTGTGATGCGGGGTCCCCCCTCTCTGTGTACTATCAGTGTGATGCGGGGTCCCCCCTCTCTGTGTATTATCGTGTGATGCGGGGTCCCCCCTCTCTGTGTAGTATCAGTGTGATGCGGGGTCCCTCTCTGTGTATTATCAGTGTAATGCGGGGTCGTCCCTCTCTGTGTATTATCAGTGTGATGCGGGGTCCCTCTCTGTGTATTATCAGTGTGATGCGGGGTCCCTCTCTGTGTATTATCAGTGTGATGTAGGGTCCCCCCTCTCTTGTGTATTATCAGTGTGATGCGGGGTCCCTCTCTGTGTATTATCAGTGTGATGCAGGGTCCCTCTCTGTGTATTATCAGTGTGATGCGGGGTCCCTCTCTGTGTATTATCAGTGTGATGTAGGGTTCCCCCTCTCTTGTGTATTATCAGTGTGATGCGGGGTCCCTCTCTGTGTATTATCAGTGTGATGCGGGTCCCTCTCTTGTGTATTATCAGTGTGATGCGGGGTCCCTCTCTTGTGTATTATCAGTGTGATGCGGGGTCCCTCTCTGTGTATTATCAGTGTGATGCGAGGCCCCTCTCTGTGTATTATCAGTGTGATGCAGGGTACCCATTCTCTCTGTATTATCAGTGTGATGCGGGTCCCTCTCTTGTGTATTATCAGTGTGATGCGGGGTCCCTCTCTGTGTATTATCAGTGTGATGCAGGGCCCCCCCTCTCTGTGTATTATCAGTGTGATGTAGGGTCCCCCCTCTCTTGTGTATTATCAGTGTGATGCGGGGTCCCTCTCTGTGTATTATCAGTGTGATGCAGGGCCCTTCTCTGTGTATTATTAGTGTGATGCGGGGTCCCCCCTCTCTGTGTAGTATCAGTGTGATGCGGGGTCCCTCTCTTGTGTATTATCAGTGTGATGCGAGGCCCCTCTCTGTGTATTATCAGTGTGATGCGGGGTCCCCCCTCTCTGTGTATTATCAGTGTGATGTGGGTTCCCCCCTCTCTGTGTAGTATCAGTGTGATGCGGGGTCCCTCTCTGTGTAGTATCAGTTTGATGCGGGGTCCCCCCTCTCTGTGTATTATCAGTGTGATGCGGGGTCCCTCTCTGTGTATTATCAGTGTGATGTGGGGCCCCTCTCTGTGTATTATCAGTGTGATGTGGGGTCCCTCTCTGTGTATTATCAGTGTGATGCGGGGTCCCTCTCTGTGTATTATCAGTGTGATGTGGGGTCCCTCTCTGTGTAGTATGAGTGTGATGCGGGGTCCCCCTCTCTGTGTATTATCAGTGTGATGCGGGGTCCCTCTTTGTGTATTATCAGTGTGATGCGGGGTCCCTCTCTGTGTATTATCAGTGTGATGCGGGGTCCCTTCTCTCTGTGTATTATCAGTGTGATGCGGGGCCCCTCTCTGTGTAGTATCAGTGTGATGCGGGGTCCCCCTCTCTGTTTATTATCAGCGTGATGCAGGGTCCCCCCTCTCCAGGGGCGTAACTAGAAATGGCTGGGCCCCATAGCAAACTTTTAATTGGGGCCCCCCCCTCAACCGACCACTACGCCATCAACACACCCAGCTCTACACAGGGTCTGTACTACATATAAATTACAGTGCAAATATATTTAGTGACTCACAGGGGACTTCTCCTCTGATCTGAGTTCTTCCCTTTTCATCTTCTTCTCCATCTGTCCTGTGCCATTATGAGAACATCTCCGAGCCACGAATCCACAGAATCTGCCAGACAGACATATTAGGTTCCTCACTCTGGCACCATCCTCATCTCTATACACACTGCACATCTGTATTGGCCCCTTTAAGCCCTCTTTCAGTGGGTAGCCCTGGCTCCTTATAGATAGTCCCTTGTTCAGTCTTCCACATAGATGGCCCTGTGTGCATCTACTATAGTAGAGAGCCCCTCTGTGTTTATAGTACATGACAACCTCTGTGCATCCCCTATACCAGGGGTAGGGAACCTCTGCTCTCCAGCTGTTGCAAAACTACAACTCCCATCATGTGTAGACAGTCAAAGCTAAAGCTGTAGTTTTTAAACAGCTGGAGAGCCAAGGTTCCCTATCCCTGCCCTGTAGTATATGGCCCCCTCTGTGTAGTCCCCTTATAGATGACCCCTCTGTTTGGTCCACTAAAATAGATACCCCCCCCTCTGCGCATTCCCTATTATATACATCCCGCAGTGTAGTTACCCTTATAGATGCCTCCTCTGTGACGTCCTCCTTATAGATTGCCCCCTGTGTTGTTCCTCTTACAAATGGCCCCCAGTGTTGTCCCTCCTCCATAGGCAGCGCCCAGTGTTGTTCCCCTTACAAATGGCCCCCAGTATTGTCCCTCCCCCATAGGCAACCCCCAGTGTTGTGCCTCCCCCATAGGCAGCACCCAGTGTTGTGCCTCCCCCATAGGCAGCACCCAGTGTTGTGCCTCCCCCATAGGCAGCACCCAGTGTTTTGCCTCCCCCATAGGCAGCACCCAGTGTTGTGCCTCCCCCATAGGCAGCACCCAGTGTTGTCCCTCCCGCATAGGCAGCGCCCAGTGTTGTCCCTCCCCCATAGGCAGCGCCCAGTGTTTTCCCTCCCCCATAGGCAGTCTCCAGTGTCGTCCCTCCTCATAGGCAGCGCCCAGTGTTGTCCCTCCCCCATAGGCAGTCTCCAGTGTTGTCCCTCCCCCATGGGCAGCCCCCAGTGTTTTCCCTGCCCCATAGGCAGCCCCCAGTTTTGTACCTCCCCCATAGGGAGCCCCCAGTGTTGTCCCTCCCCCATATATATAGCTCCCAGTGTTGTCCCTCCCCATATATATAGACCCCAGTGTTTTCCCTCACCCATATATATAGCCCAAAGTGTTGTCCCTCCCCCATATATATATATATAGCCCCAAGTGTTGTGCCTCCCCATGTATATATAGCCCCCAGTGTTGTGCCTCCCCTATATATAGCCCCCAGTGTTGTGCCTCCCCCATATATGTAGCCCCCAGTGCTGTGCCTCCCCCATATATATAGCCCCTAGTGCTGTGCCTCCCCATATATATACAACCCCCAGTATTGTGCATCCCCCATATATATATAGCCCGCAGTGCTGTGCCTACCCCATATATATAGCCCCGAGTGCTGTCCCTCCCCCATATATACAGCCCCCAGTGCTGTGCCTCCCCCATATATATACAGCCCCCAGTGCTGTGCCTCCCCCATATATATACAGCCCCCAGTGCTGTCCCTCCCCCATATATACAGCCCCCAGTGCTGTGCCTCCCCCATATATATAGCCCCCAGTGCTGTCCCTCCGCCATATATACAGCCCCCAGTATTGTGCATCCCCTATATATATATATATATATATACAGCCCCCAGTATTGTGCATCCCCTATATATATATATATACATATATACAGACCCTAGTGCTGTGCATCCCCCATATATATATATATACAGCCCCTAGTGCTGTGCATCCCCCATATATATATATATATATATATATATATATATATACAGCCCCTAGTGCTGTGCATCCGCCACATATATACAGCCCCTAGTGCTGTGCATCCCCCATATATAGATATGTGTATATGTATATATATATATATATATATATGTACAGCCCCTAGTGCTGTGCATCCTCTTTATATATATATATATATATATATATATATATATATATATACATATATATATATATATATATATATATATATATATATGGGGGATGCACAGCACTAGGAGCTATATATATATATATATATATGGGGGATGCACAGCACTAGGGGCTGTATATATATATATATATATATACAGCCCCTAGTGCTGTGCATCCCACATATATATACAGCCCCCAGTGTTCCCCTTTGATAAAAATAAAAAAAACTCACAACACACCTAACCACACGATCCCCCGTCGGTTGCAGGTCTCTTCTTCTCTCTTCATCTGCACCCGACAGATCAGCAGCTTCCAGGCGAAGTCCCGGGCAGCGACATCACTGAGCTCAGTGTGCGCGGCGGCGGCTGGGACTTCCGGTACAGGGTGCACGTCACTTCCTTTACCGGAAGTCCCAGCCGCCAAAGCTAGGGGCCCCGTAGCAGCTTCTGCGGCGGTAGTTCCGCCCCTGCCCCTCTCTGTGTAGTATCAGTGTGATGCGGGGTCCCTCTCTGTGTATTATCAGTGTGATGCAGGGTACCCATTCTCTGTGTATTATCAGTGTGATGCGGGGTCCCTCTCTTGTGTATTATCAGTGTGATGCGGGGTCCCTCTCTTGTGTATTATCAGTGTGATGCGGGGGTCCCCCCTCTCTGTGTATTATCAGTGTGATGCGGGGGTCCCCCCTCTCTGTGTAGTATCAGTGTGATGCGGGGTCCCTCTCTGTGTATTATCAGTGTGATGCGGGGTCCCCCCTCTCTGTGTATTATCAGTGTGATGCGGGGTCCCTCTCTGTGTATTATCAGTGTGATGTGGGGTCCCCCCTCTCTGTGTATTATCAGTGTGATGTGGGGTCCCCCCTCTCTGTGTAGTATCAGTGTGATGCGGGGTCCCTCTCTGTGTATTATCAGTGTGATGCGGGGTCCCCCCTCTCTGTGTAGTATCAGTGTGATGCGGGGTCCCTCTCTTGTGTATTATCAGTGTGATGCGGGGTCCCTCTCTTGTGTATTATCAGTGTGATGCGGGGTCCCTCTCTTGTGTATTATCGTGTGATGCGGGGTCCCCCCTCTCTGTGTAGTATCAGTGTGATGCGGGGTCCCCCCTCTCTATGTATTATCAGTGTGATGCGGGGTCCCTCTCTGTGTATTATCAGTGTGATGCGGGGTCCCTCTCTTGTGTATTATCAGTGTGATGCGGGGGTCCTCCCTCTCTGTGTATTATCAGTGTGATGCGGGGTCCCCCCTCTCTGTGTAGTATCAGTGTGATGTGGGGTCCCTCTCTTGTGTATTATCAGTGTGATGCGGGGGTCCCCCCTCTCTGTGTATTATCAGTGTGATGCGGGGTCCCTCTCTTGTGTATTATCAGTGTTATGTAGGGTCCCCACTCTGTGTAGTATCAGTGTGATGCGGGGTCCCCCCTCTCTGTGTATTATCAGTGTGATGCGGGGTCCCTCTCTGTGTAGTATCAGTGTGATGCGGGGTCCCTCTCTTGTGTATTATCAGTGTGATGCGGGGTCCCCCCTCTCTGTGTAGTATCAGTGTGATGCGGGGTCCCCCCCTCTCTGTGTAGTATCAGTGTGATGCGGGGTCCCCCCTCTCTGTGTAGTATCAGTGTGATGCGGGGTCCCTCTCTTGTGTATTATCAGTGTGATGCGGGGTCCCCCCTCTCTGTGTAGTATCAGTGTGATGCGGGGTCCACCCTCTCTGTGTAGTATCAGTGTGATGCGGGGTCCCTCTCTGTGTATTATCGTGTGATGCGGGGTCCCCCCTCTCTGTGTAGTATCAGTGTGATGCGGGGTCCCTCTCTGTGTATTATCGTGTGATGCGGGGTCCCCCTCTCTGTGTAGTATCAGTGTGAGATCAGTGGCCCAAAGTCAATTTTATTTTTAAATCATAATTTTGTGTTTTTACTTTGATGCCCATTTTTATGCCACCCGTGGGACCCTTTTGGCCATTTTTACCACCAATCTCCTCAGGGCTCCTCACTTGCTTACAGGTAGTTTATGGATATTATACATTTTCTGTAAGAATAATAGCTAAAACAGGAAAAAGAAAAATCCTCTGTATAAGAAAACAACTTCAGCCTGGTCACAGATGCTGGGATTATAAATCTTTATGGTTATTGAGCACAGCGTCTGATGTAACTGCCTGTAATACACAGCTGGTCACAGGTCAGTGACTACACACCATCATCCGGGAACCACCACATAAGGAATAATACTGGAGAATCGAATCCAACGCGTCTGCGTCACGAAGCTCCGCCCCTTACAGAGCCACAAGCGGAAGTAGTTCTAGCGGCTTCTCTCTGCGCTAGCGGAAGTGGTTCCATTCTTACCGGCCTGGAAACATGGCAGACGTTCAGGCACCTGCTGCTGGGGACTGCGAGGCGAAACTAAGTAAAAAGTGAGCAACCGGTGTCATTTAGAGGGCGACGTGATAGCCGGGAGCAGGGAGTCGTCCGGGGCTATTTTCTGGGGAACATGTGACCTGTACTCCGCTTCCATGCCTGAGGTGGACAGCGTGGGATTCTGGGAAATGTAGTTTTGTTTAGTAATGTCACGCTATAGGCTGCAAGGAGAATTGTTCCTGAGGAGACTACACTTCCCAAGGACGAAGGTGCGGCTGATGTAACTGGCTGTTGAGGGGTCTTCTGCTTCAAGAAGAAATTTCTGGAAGAGGCTCCAGGCTTGTAATAGCGAGGCGGCCTCCTCCTCTTGCTGCCAGAACTGTCAGACAGTGTTGCACTTAGTATTCAGGGCAGCTGCCAGTTGTTACATTGTGTTGTGGTCGCACACATTTCCAGTGTGAATCACAGTGATGTGAGCTTATACATCTTTAGCCATTGGCTGGCTCTCATAGGGTTAATCTGCAAAGTAAACCTAATGCATAATGCAAGTTTCTGGGGCATGTGTGAAATCTAGGGAAAAGGACAGATGGAGTTACCCATGACCACCTATGTGATAGTAGAGAGCTGATTGGTTGCCAGACTAGATCTGCTCCGATTCTCGCTCTCTTCCTTCTGTGTGTGACAGTGGATTACTTACATCCGCACTTGGTAATAGATCTGACAGCCCAGGCCCCTAACCCACACTAAGCTACTGGGAGCATTGTGCAGGGTGTAATAGTAGGTGTGCAGGCATGGCTTTGTGTCTGGGCAGTCCTGAGCCCTATGATGTGTTTACACAGAGATTTATCTGACAGATCTTGGAAGCCAAAGCCAGAAACAGACTATAAGCAGAGAATGGGTCATAAAGGAATGACCAGGATTTCTCCTCCTTTCATATCCATTCCTGGCTTTGGTTTAAAAAAAATTTGTCAGCTAAATCGTTCTGTATAAACCATTAGGCCTGCTATGCCTCATTGTGCTTATCTCCTGCCCCTCTTCATGCTAGTTACACCACACAGACAGACCTCTGGCTGTGGCTCTTTGAAGCATGGTGTCACAGTGTCTGCAGGTTATAAAATGACCCTTCCTGTTCTGTAGAGAAAACGTCCCAAGTCATCTCATTATCATCAAAGGCAGAATCATAGTGCACCTGACTTCTGTATATAGATAACACAGGATCCACCATTCACAATAGGTGATTGTTATAGCTCCCCTTCCCTGTACAATGACCTCTGCACAGGTCTCGGAGCATGTCTAGAATGTGCTTCTATAGAAGACCGTTAATATACATAGAGTAAATATGGACAGGAAGAATAGAATGTGTAAAAAGACATAAACAAATGAGGTGCTATATTGAGGCCACATTCAAATCTTTTTTTGGGACATACTTTAGGAGTAGTGACTACTTTTGGTCTGTTTCACGGACATATAAACTTTGTTTCTAGTAGACTATTTTTTTCTCTTTTTAGTTTATGGTTCATTATAGCATTTTATATGGCAGCTGAATCCTGAAACGTGATGTTAATGGCACCATTAGGCTGTATTTAAGTGACTGTACCACCAGGCCCAGGCTGAAGCACTGGAGGCAGGCCGACCCACCCTTAGTGGGAAGAAACCCCAGCCCCTCCATGACGTGACTCCATTAGAATTAATGGAACCCTATCATAGAGGGGCTAGGGGTTTCCTCCCACTAAGGGTGGGTCGGGTGGTACAGTCACTTTAAGGTTGGAACTATCAGGATGGGAGATTGATTTGTCCAATTGATGTATTCAGCTACAGAGCATTGTATCTACCACTCTGCTTCCTCTGCGTGTGCCATACCTTCCATTATTAACGGCAGAATCATACAGGGCTTTTCCAGACTTATCATGATCATAGTAATGCATGCATATTGTATGTAGGAAATATGTGACCTCTTGTAACATCACCAAGTGGTATCGGCTAACTGTGGGGTGCCTTATCACAGTTGTGTAAGCTCAGAAACGGTTTGGCAACCATGTAGCAGAAGTCATGTGACTTTGTGTAATATGTTCACAGAGAGATACATCCAAGTACAGCACAAATTTATTTTCACTTCCATTTCCCAGTTTTCTGCAGGCACTTCTTTCTTCCAAAGATCAGTACTGTTATGAGTATTGTGTGTTCTATGTGTAATATCTGTTATCTATGTTCACATCTATAATGCCATTGAGGTATACACCAGCAAACTAGCAGAATGGTATGCTTACAGTTACTGTGAGATACCCATCGTATATCTATTGATTTCAAATGGCTGCGGGACGTACACGGCTTTTGTGCAGGACTCAAAAGCATAGTCAACTCCTTTTTTCTCTGATTCCTGACATGCAGCCCGACGTGGGACCGAAAACGAGGTGTGAACATATCCTTAACTTGCAAACGGATGTAAGCGGAAATACCTTCTGTTTAGATCTGTCCTCATTGACTACAAAGTGCACTTTCCGTTCATGATCCGTTTCTTGAAACGGAAAGAAAAATACTGCAAGCACAATTTTCTTTCTCCGTGAATGGTGTCGGATGGTCAAATACTGATTCCTGATGTGCAGCCCGACGTGGGACCAAAAACGAGGTGTGAACATACCCTAACAGTTTTCATCAGTTTTTTCACTGAGCATGCGCAGAAGAAGCAAGAAACAAAGAAGAAAAAAAAACTGATAGAAAAACAGATGCTGACTGATGCAAACTGATGTTTAAAAGTCAGGTTTTTTTTAGGCCAAAATACAAACTGACCATTAAAAAAAGATGAACATTTTGCAATCAGTTTGCATCAGTCTGCTTATCAGTTTATGCTCATCCGTTCAATTAATATAGACTGATACAGTAAAAAAAAAGAAAACTGCTGATGTGAACGTAGCCTAATAGTGATTACTTTTTTTCCGTCATATATCGCAAATGTAGCTTAGTATTAGATACACCATATACAAAAAGTCTTTCAATCCAACCATGTAATTTTGTGGTAGCAAGGGATTATCTGGAACTAACACTGGGGATAAGCCATCCTTGTTTGTGTTATGTTGTGACTTTTGGAATCCTCAAGACTCTTATTGGTCGATGGGAAGTAGTACATTATATATTAAGGGTACAAACCCACTTGACGTATTTGCTGCATGAATCAGTCTTAAAAATAAGCAGGCAAAACGCAGGTTGGCTTCATACGATTGTTCTGCATTAAAATACGCAATTGCGTATTTTTGAAGCGTGAAGCTTGTTGTTAGCAAAGCATCAGTTGTTAAAATACGCAATTGCGTATTTTTGAAGCGTGAAGCTACATGCGTTTTTCGCACAGGTTGTTAACAACTGATGCTTTGCTAACAACAAGCTTCACGCTTCAAAAATACGCAGTTGCGTATTTTAACGCAGAACAATCGTATAAAGCCAACCTGCGTTTTGCCTGCTTATTTTTAAGACTGATTCACGCAGCAAATACGTCAAGTGGGTTTGTACCCTAAGACTACGGCTGGGGTCTTGCAGTGGCTGGGTGATTAGGCCAATAGGGGGCTACAAGGTCATTTCCATGAAAAATACATTTATGGCAGTTGGACTTGTTTATAGCAGGTAGAAAATCAGAGATTGGTTCTCTTTTCTTCCTGGTCACGTTTGCCTGTCCAATAGAGATCTCTGGGACATATAGTCACGTGGAAGTGTCTACATTTTATTTGCCTGAACATGTAGAGTTGTACTTTATCGGACTTATCTTTTGGCTGCCCTGGTACATGACCTTGCAAATAAGTGGTCTACACGGTGCCCTGGGTTTGTTTTAGTGACCTGTAGTGGTAACACATGAAGCCATTTTCTGTGTTTGTACATTGATGCTTTGATCATTGATAACGTTTCATCTTGTTGTCTTCCTGTTAGGTGGTAACGCATGGTCTGGCATTAGGAGTTATGAGCCGTAATGGCACAGGCTCTCCTCAGGCTGTTTAGGGGCCCATTTGGGGCACCAAGAGCACTTAAGGAACAAATCCTTGGAAAACATCTTTCTACTTTCTCCCCTCTCTACACGGACAAGGCGCTTCATGGGAGAAAAAGGTTGGTGACTCCTATTTTTATGCGCCCCACCAACTTTTTTTCCTCATGAACCTCCTGCCTGGTAGCCACAGACAGTTCTATAAAATGGCCTCATTCACACGTCCACATTTTTTGTCCTTAATTATGCGGCCCTGTTCCCACATCCGTAACTATACGGATCTGTGACACAAAAAATACTGACGTGCCCAATTGCGGACCGCGGTCCTGCAAGCCGCAGCAGCTTCGAAGCGGCCTGTCTGAGCTGACAGACCGCTCAGCAAATCACTGGCCGCGGCAGTCCCGGACAGTGATTGGCTGAGCGGTCTGTCAGCTCAGACAGGCCGCTCTGAAGCTGCTACCGCTCGCAGGACCGGGAGAAGGAGCGCAGGAGAAGCCCTGCAGGATGGTTAGGTAAAGTATGCTGTTCGTGGAATCGTCAGTCGCCTGCCATGCACCGCTATTCCACCTAGCGATGCACGGTGAGTGCCCGAGGATTTTAGGTTTGCACCTAAGTAAACGATCAGCCGATGACACCATCATTGGCTGATCGTTGTCTCTAATCCACGGAGCGATTATCGAATAGGCCCCTAACTCAATTTTAACTATATTAGTTGAGATTGGATCACCCCTTTAAACATGTTACACAAGGATGAGTGTACAGGCTGCCTGGGTATATTGTATTATGGGGATGAGAAAGGGGTTTTAAAACGCTATGCTAAGAGCCATTCTACACCTTCAGCAATTGAAAGCTACTTGGAGGATTACTGTGTTTTTTCAAATATATATTCTATACAGCAACTTTAAATGTGAGCTAATATGTAATGTGCCTATTGCATCATGATCTCACTGCTCTTAAGAAAGGTAAGAAACATTTATTTCCTCTCTCCTTTTGATATAATCTCCAGTGAGCTGAAACGGCGATTGAAAGCTGAGAAAAAGGCAGCTGAAAAAGAATCAAAACAAAAAGATCAGAATGAGCATACACAGAAACCAGAAGCAGAGGTGGTGGATGAGGAAAGTCTTGACCCCAATGTAAGTTTCTGATCTGGAAATTACAGGTCTACATGATGATTTTGTTATGTCTAGCTGTTGCTGAATGACAGCATTTTCTGCTAGGCTGTGGCAGTCATAGAATGCTGGGAGTTGTCATTTGGGGACACGTGGCATTGACTTATCTCAAAGACTAGGTCTCTCTGATATTGTTGTACTCAAGGAGGGAAATGTACGTTTACGTTGTTTTTCTCATTTCAGCAATATTACAAAATCAGAACCCAAGCTATCCAGCATCTGAAAGGCACCAAGGATGATCCTTATCCTCACAAATTCAATGTACAGATGTCTCTTACTGAATTCATCCAAAAATACAATGACTTGCAGGTTGGCGACCATTTGGAGGAAGTTGTCACTTTAGCTGGTGAGTTTGCTCTGATGGCTTTGCTTAAAATTGCAACCCCTGTAACCTTCCTTTTATTTTTCAGTCTATGGTGCTGTATGAGGGCTGATTTCTTGTGCCCATAATATGTTGTTTTTGGGTTTTATTTGTACCATATTTTTTTAAGATGGAAGCAAAAATCAGAAGTTTTAGCATTAGAATTTTTCATTTGTGACATTTATCGTGATGGATGAGTTACATATTTTAAGAGCTAGAACAACTGTGCACATGGTAATACCAAATCTTTTTGTTTATATTTTTGTTCACATTTTTATTTTATTGGGAAAAATGGGTAGGGTGTGTGTGACTTGAACTTTTATGAGTGGACCCCCCCCCCCCCCAAGAAGTCGGGAACATAATAAAGTATACTTACCTATCCTTGTTCCCCATATCGCCGCCTCGGGTCCAGCTGGCAGCTGCCACCCCCGCACCTTTTCCAGTTGCATTGTCATGTACCCAGCCGATCGATTACCCACTCAGCAAATCAGTGACCTACCCCAGTCACTGATTGCAGCTGGAGGAGCCGGGTACTTGACATACCTGGATGCCACCAGGCATCCGCCAGCGAGACCTAGGGGCGGTGGTACAGAGGCACAAGGACTGGTAAGTATACATTGTTTAATAAGTTCCTGCACAACACCCCCCCCCCCCCTTTTATTTTTATTTTTTTTAGGGTCTTCTCTTTTAACAACACTTTTGTTTTTTTGTTTTTTTCTCTTCCCCTCCACTCTTTTTAGGGGGCTGTTTATAAACAATGTTTAGAACGCTTGTACTGATCAATGCTATGCTTTTACATAGCATTGGTCAGATTTGTGTTCTGGTAGCAAAGTCTGCCTTAGGAGCAGTCGTTCTGACTGGTACGGAGGCCTAGTAAAGGCCTCATTCTGCCATAGAAACCCATTAGCTTACCACCTTGCAGGGGTGTTGATCGTGGACAGATGGCAGGGGAGGCATTTAAATGCTGTAATTGCGATTGATCATGGCATTTGAGTGGTTAATAGACTGACATCAGCGTGATTGCTAATGTCTGTCATTAGTTTTAAGTTCTATCAGCAGCCAGTAATCAGTGCGTATGACTTCATAATTCCCCACTGGTTGTGCACCTTACAAGTATGGTGCAGAACGTTAAAGGGGTATTTCCATCTCATCTTGTTATTCCCTATCTATAGCTGGCAATATATTTTTTTTTATATTCTCGATAATCTATTTGTGATCTTTTCTTCTTTTAGGCAGAATCCATGCGAAACGTATCTCCGGGGCCAAGCTAATCTTTTATGACCTCCGTGGTGAAGGCATGAAGTTGCAGGTTATGGCCAACTCTAAGTAAGTCCTAAATAAATTAGTTTATAGGGATTTTAAATGAGTGTTGCTGAAGACATAACATGAGCTAAAAGATTTATGCATAGCCGCAAGCATGAAACTGTGTCATAGAAATTACAGAAAGAGAAAAAGAGCACAAGAGAATGATTTAGTGCCCACCATTAGAAATGAACCCAACTTGAGTATGCTCTGGTCCGTTCAAACCCCAACATGCAGCATTTGATTAGTGGTGGCTTCAGAAGTTGAATGCAGCCCTAAGCCTGCCTGGAAAATATCCCTGTTTTCCAGGACTCACTACAACTTCTACAGTTATGCCCAATCAAATGCCCCATGCTCTGGTTTGTGAACCAAGCAATAGGACCAAAATCTGGAAGAATATTACGGCTGCATGATATCCTATGAAGCAAGAAACCATATACCACAATGCAACACAATGACTATAAAGTTCTAAATGCAAATGCAGAAGTTCTAAAGCTATATAAGAATACACACTAGCAGAGTATAAACATGTTCTAAAATGGCCACATACAAATATGTGCAAAGAGGGATAACATATGAACCACAACAAATGAAAGCAGGTACAGGATATGTTCCCACAGTGTATTTTGGTCCGTATTTGTTGCCAAAACCAGGAGTGGAACTGACAGAAAAGTTATAATGGAAAGATTTGCACAGTTTCTCTGTTTTCAATTAACTCTTGCTTTTGGGTAAAAAAATACTGACCAAAAGACTGATGGAAATACTGTGTGTAAACATAGTCATACAATGTATTTAACCAAAAAAGAACCCACTACAAATAAAACATGTTATAACACAAATTGCTCTGATAGGCTTCCCCCTATGTGTACCCCATGTGTATCATTGTGTTTAACCCTAGACTGTTGCAGCTGGGGATACATCTGTGCAACTTAAAGTAAGTTTTGTAAAAAAAAAAAAAAACAACACCTGCCTCCACAATGGTGCCTCACAGTTTCAGAAGCATGGTCCTAGAGTGCATCACCTCTTGCACATCTAATTGTTGGTGAATATTGGAATAAAGTAGATCACACTGTTATCTTTAAATATTAGATCTCCAGGACCAGTGAACTGTTAATATAATAGTCGGCCACAAAATACTGTGCTTTACTCTCTTTAGGAGCTAAATGCCACCTGCATGACATGCTACTGGTACAACATGCGAGGTGTCCCCTATGGCAGCGACTAGAGGAGTGCAGTGTTACATATGGGCTAGATCCTAACACTTCACCATTAACTTATGTTTCTCATTATAGATTTTACAAATCTGAGGAGGAATTCATTGCAGTAAACAACAAGTTACGTCGTGGAGATATTGTTGGAGTGAAAGGAAACCCCGGCAAAACCAAAAAAGGGGAACTGAGCATCATACCCAAGGAAATTACCCTTTTGTCTCCTTGTCTACATATGTTACCACATCTGCACTTCGGTTTGAAAGACAAGGTGAGGGAAATGCACTGGACATTGGGTACAGGAGCTAGTCAAAAAGGAAAAAATAATAGTCTTGCCTATGACAATCGAACTAACATTTTGAATGTGCTTTGCCTTAAAATCTACCCTGCAACACTACAGGAGATTAATTTTTTATTACCCATGTTTGCCATAATTCTTACTTATTTTCCTCTTTTACTATATAGGAGACCAGATTCCGCCAGCGTTATCTAGACCTCATTCTGAATGACTATGTACGGCAGAAGTTTATTGTTAGAGCGAAGATTATCACTTACCTCCGTAGATTTTTGGATGATCTAGGGTTTCTTGAGGTAGCGAACACTTTGTGATTTCTATAGGCTATATTTTTCAAATCCTGTGAATTGATACTTAATTGACTCATGTATTGACAGATTGAGACTCCAATGATGAATATTATCCCTGGAGGTGCTGTTGCCAAACCATTCATCACTCATCACAATGAGCTGGACATGGACTTGTACATGAGAATTGCCCCTGAACTCTACCACAAGGTAATAGTCAGTTTCCCTTCCTAATTGCCTAAGGGAATATTGTTAATTATGACTAACTGGTCTGTGTGTGACTGTTTAGATGTTGGTGGTCGGCGGCATTGACCGTGTCTACGAGGTGGGCAGACAGTTCAGAAATGAAGGAATCGATTTGACCCATAATCCTGAGTTCACAACCTGTGAATTTTACATGGCTTATGCCGACTACAATGACCTCATGGAGATTACAGAGAAGCTTCTATCAGGTATGTAATACACTTTATGCAAAGGGTGTATTCATGTGTGGCAGATTGGGTTCAAAAATATCCCTAATGTCTTATTTATCTTTAAATTGTCACTGTTGATTCAACAAACTTTGCATCAGTAGTATAAGTAAATGTGAGAAACCTTGTTCACAAGTGCTCTATAATGCATTGAATTTGTGGCAGACACCATAGATGTTAGGCCACTTATGAAGCCTACAAAGCAGAAATCTGAATGACACCTTCCATTTAAATGCTACCAGACCAGCCCTTTTAGATAAATGAAACTGGTATTCATTGACAGAAGTTACAGCAACAGATCTGCTGTGTGTGAATATACCCTAATAATTATGTATTAAGAGACTATAAATTAGTGACAGAGAAGCTGAACAGTCCTCTTTGCATGAGCCCAGTAGTACTTAATATTCAGGAGGAGCAGATAACTCCACCCACCATCTGCTGATTGGCAGCAATCTATCCATGTTGTGTATAGGCAGTCAGCTGTCAATCAGCAGCTGGAGGCCGTGGGGAGGGTTGTGACAAAAATCCTGTTCTACTGCATATTAGGAGAACAGCTGAAAAAATGATGTAAGTAATACACCAATCTGTTAAGCATTTTTATCACTAGTTTATGCTGCCCTCATTTAACGCAGCATAAACCTAGTGACAGATTCCCTTTTAATTGTGTCACCATGGAATTTATCTGCAAAAAAGAAAAGGAACACAGCGCACATAGCGTGATACTGCAGAGCTGGATTTGTGAGTATCTATGAATAGGTGTTGCTCACCTTGGGGGGTCGTGCTACGAGCCCGACACCGCCTGATGCTTTGTAGAAGTTTTGCTCTTTCCGCTCGCTGCCCGTCCGAGGATCCGAAGAAATCGATCAGGAAATCAAAGTGAAGATTCACTCATCGGAGGCAGGATGTGTGGAGTACTCGGACGTCTGGCGCAGAGCGGCTTGTTCACAGGGTTCAAGATGAAGCATAGGAGTTGTAGTACAAGATTCTCCCACTTCTTTAATTATAATTTTCCTAAACTCTTGGACAGCTATTGTCCTTAGTTATGCAGGCCTATAGGGAGCAAGGGGTTTAGGACAGAATTACTGATTAAATCTTGTAAGGTTTCCCTTGGACACAGTTTTTTCAGACTGGGAAAAAATTGCCACCAAAAAAACGCTAAAAAATTTTTTTGCATTTTTTTTTTTTTCTGGTGGTTTTCTCTGGTGTTTTATCCCCAGCTTTTCTTCCAGTATAAGTATTGTGATTCTTTATCACGTAATTCCAGGTTTTCTTTTGAAGAATTGGGGAATAATACCAGCAAATACACAAATATGCTTATAGATGTGACATGTTTTACCCCATTATAGAAGTCTATGGGAAAAACACCAATGTTTCTGTGGAAAAATGTTTTGTTTAAAAAAAAAAACTACACATACACTGATTGCCAAACTACCCTAAAAAAAGCCATAGCAAGAAATGTCCTGTTTCATTTTTCTCTTTTTAATCTCTGCCAACATCTGTCCGCAGCCGTTTTGACCCAAAACTACGCTCTGTGTACATTCTAAAGCTTTCCCTTTTGATAGGTGTGTTATAGTATTTATTTTGGTTTTGTTGCTCTGGCAGAAACATAACTTCAGAAGGATTACCTTTAATTTCGAATTTGCTTTCGGATTATATGGGTCTAAAAGTGAATGTACCAGCGGTACATCGCTTTTCTATTTTTACTATGACTAGACCGGCACCTCGGTCTAATACCAAGCACCAGCCCGGCCTGAAGCACTGGAGGCGGGCTCGCCAGCCCCCAGTGTGATGGAACCTCCTCCCCTCTATGACATGGCTGGCCCGCCTCTAGTGCTTCAGGCCGGGCCAATGCTTGGTAATAGAATGGCGCTGTGCCCGGGTAACAAGCCATGGTTCAAAAAAAAGGACCGGGGCTCTGGCATCCCTGCGCCACTGCTGGTCTATTCATGGTAAAAACAGAAAAGCAATGTATAACTAAAACATTTGCTTAAACTTCAAATATTGATAGGAGAAAACTTTGTCTATTGCCCCCATCCCTGCCTGACGTACCTTGCAAACATACTTTGATGTCCCACACTGTATGCAAATACATATCATCTGGTAAGCCTGGCAGTGCATGCCTGCTCCAACAAGGATATGTCTATGTCAGTCATGCCCATAGAAGCATGATTACAGCGCTGCCCTTGCCCAGGGCTGGGTTTTCTTAGGCCCGAAGAAACATCCAGATGACTATTTGAAATGTATTTGCATGCTTTGCAGGACTTCGTAAGGTATACCAGACAGGAATATAGGCAATAGATCACTTTACCCGCTTACTAACATAATTTTAGAGCTAGTGCTAGTCTGATCTTGCAAATATCAACTTTTTGTATGCCCCATAATTTTTTTTTTTTTTTTTGCTAATTTCTGTATTGACTCTGCAGGTATGGTTAAACATATCACTGGTGGCTATAAAGTGACATACCATCCAGAGGGTCCAGAAGGACCAGCCCATGAAATAGACTTTACTCCTCCTTTCAGAAGAATCAGCATGGTACATGAACTGGAAAAGGTACTGGGAAAGAAGCTCCCACCAACAGACCAGTTTGACACTGAAGGTAAGAAAAACAGGGGGCATCTATGAATGTATCAGCTCTATTCCAAAGACATTTTATAAAACGTTTGTTTGAAAATAGTTTTTATTGAGATTTTCTAATTAAATTATTTACAGAAGTCATCAGGGTCCCAAAGCCCACTGAAGAAGTAATATCAAATAGTCAAATAACAAAATAATAAACATGAAACTGTAACAAAACATAACCGAACATACATGTTATACTACAAAGCTCATTTGATGGTCCCAAACACTGCCAATAAAGTATCAAGAACATCCAGGCGAATATATCGGTTATGCACCATCAAACATTTATGTCTGCAATAGCAGATACAAATGCTGCTGAGACTTAAATATGCGGAGGGAATAATTTGGATTGGGTCCATGGTTGCCATATTTTCTGAACATAAGGATAAGCTGCCTTATTCAGGGCTATAGTCTTTTTGTAAAAGTAAATAGTATGAACAGTGGAAATTACCTCCTGTAATGGCGGGATCTCTCTAGATTTCTAATATCTAGTCAATACCGTCTTAAAGATAATAAATATGTTATAATAAATAGCTGTTTAGAAAAATTTATAGCGTCCAATGTTAGTGTTTATGGGGGAGGGGGTATAGTTTGCGGAGTAGTTAGCATTAACGCTGCGTACAGTGAAATAAATGGGAGCCGATATTAATACTTGTGATAATTGGGTCTGCCCTTAAAGCTTGGGCAAGCGGTTCCATAGATGAGAAGAATATTAGGGGAGATAACTGGCATCCCTGTCGAGTCCCACTTGTTATCAAGAAAGCATCTGACATTTCCTATTAGTGTATACTCTGGCAGAGGGAAAGGTATACAAAGATATGGCTGTATATAGGTTTCTCTCAAACCCCATCCTCCACAACACTGAGAATGCATAAGACCAATTAATGCAGTCAAACTCCTTCTCAGCGTTGCGTGCTAAAGCTAGGGCTGCTATTCTATGCTTCTCAATATTATGGAGTTTATCCAACATTCTTCTAGAATTGTCACATGGCTGGTGACCCTTAGGAAGCCATTCTGACCAGAACCTATTAATTTTAGCAAGAAAATTTAAATCATTGTTTAGCAAGGAGATGGGGTGAAAATTCTATGGGGAGACTGTAGGCTTGCCTGGTTTAAGAAGTATGAGTAAGGGCCTGCAAATTGTCTGGTGCTAGGGACCCAGTGACGTGTTGAAATAGAGGTGAGAGATAGGACAATGTAGGAAAGGTTTTAGAATACGCTCTATAAATTGTTTGAAGACCATATTTGTATTCCACATTTCGTAGGTCTGTAGTTTTGTTCTCTTAGTTAGATTCCTGGAGGTCATTTACTTGTATTTTTTTATCTCTAAATCAGAAACCCGCAAGTTCTTGGATGACATTTGCACAGAAAAAGGTGTTGAGTGCCCACCTCCTAGGACCACTGCAAGGCTACTAGACAAGGTATGTTAAGGATTTTAGCTGTTAGAGCAGTATTTCATAAGCTTCATCAAAGAGAAGGAATGGCAACGGTACTTACCAAGGCTTAATTCAACCACAGATGCTTTATTTTAAGGCTTAAGACATGCAGCATAGCATGTGTGTCCCCCAAGTTACATTGATGGCCGTGTTATACCTGTGCATTTCTTCGGGCTCACAGTGCAGTATAACATAACCCAAGTTATGCTAAGTAGACAAGCACTGATCTAGATCAACGCTTGTTTACCAAGGATACTGCACATGAATTGTGTGGCCCTTTGCCCCTATCAGCCATCAGCTGTACATTCCCTATTACACTGATAGATGTGTGAACTACAGACGATGACTGGGTCGAGAAATTAAAAAACAGTGAAAAAATGTGTACGTGGCTGAACGGTAGCCCTTTTATACACGATGAGGTTAGCCAGTTCAGTCGATAAGTGCTCTGTGTAATTGGGCAAAAGGGTAGTAAGGCTCTAGTGCTTGCTGTAGCTCACCTTATTCACTATATTTGTGCAAATAAAGCTGATGAACAATATGGCTACTGAACTGCTGTTGTTTTTTTTTGTATACTATTTTGATTATTGATATAATTTTATTTTTTTAAATTTAAAATGAAAGTTTAATTTTATTTTTTTAAAGCTTGTTGGTGAGTTCCTAGAAGTAACTTGCATTAACCCAACCTATATCTGTGACCATCCGCAAATTATGAGCCCACTTGCTAAATGGTAAGTCCTGAGCTAATGTTTTTACAATATATGTACATTATGAAATTACATAGACCTATAACATGTGTTTTTTTTTAATTAAAAAAAGGCATCGCTCTGAGAAGGGGCTGACAGAAAGGTTTGAGCTTTTTGTCATGAAGAAAGAGATCTGCAATGCATATACTGAACTGAATGACCCTGTCAGGCAGAGGGAGCTTTTTGAAGACCAAGCTAAGGTAATATACACCATTACTTCTTACACATTATGGCATGCTTTCAGGGTCCGTCTATGTTCCATTTCAGCCAAAACCAGAGGTGGACCCAGTAAGAGGTGGATGTAGAAGTCCTTCCTATACATTTCCTATTTTTTAATCTATTGTTTTTTGGCTCAAAAACTTTAATGGCAGTTTGCTTAATATTTTGGCTGTGTGTGACTGCGGCCTAAAAGTGTTACTGTCTGTCTGCTTATTGCTGTGTACGCCAATTTTAATGCCATCAATTTATTCATAAGGGTATGTTCAGACGGAGGAATCTGTGTGGAGAAATTCCGTCGCTCGTCACCACTCACGACCGCGCCCATTCCCCCCTTGCCTTAGACACCATTCTGTGGTTGGGCGGATTCAGCCGCCCATCCAAAATATTAACCTGTTTGTTCTTTGGATGGACGGCTGAATCCGTCCGACCATAGAATGGAGTCTAAGGCATGGGGGAAATGCGCGCAATCGTGAGTGGTGGCGAGCGACGGAATCCGCCAGAACTTCACGCGGCTTCCTCAGTGTGAACTTATCCTTATGAATGAATTTATGGCGTTAAAACTGGTGTACACAGCCACGGGTCAGCATCCAAACTATGATAGCGAAGGTTCTGTCACTTTATTGGATCACTTGGCCCTAACCTTGAGAACAGTCATACATCTGTCTTTTGAACTGTCATTTTTTTTTTTCCCCCCGTCTAGGCCAAAGCAGCTGGTGATGATGAAGCCATGTTCATTGATGACAACTTCTGTACTGCCTTGGAATACGGCCTGCCACCTACTGCTGGCTGGGGCATGGGTATTGATAGACTGACTATGTTCCTTACAGATTCAAATAATATAAAGGTAAAGAGCACGTCAGAACATTCTGTGGTTGTAACATACAGTGAGGCAATTTTGGGTCTAATACAGTCCTTTCCATTTCTCTAGGAGGTGCTCTTATTCCCAGCCATGAAACCAGAAGACAACAAGAAGGAATCTGTACCAAGTCAGGACTCTGGGACATCTGTGTAACATTTGGGATCTGCCTGCTTTTAAGATGTTTAATATGTACTTGTCAATGGCTTTGTCTACACCATGTTACAGCTCTAAGCTGCTTTATACTGAAAGAAATAAATTCTATAAACTGTGGTCTTGACGTGTAGAGTTTTGATATATATGTAATATGTATAATTAAAAAAACGATCAGCCGAGGATCGAGCAATCATTTGCTCACCGGCCAATTGTGGTCTTCCAAGTTTGAAAATCATTGGTGAAAGGGTGTAGAAAATAATAAAAATGTAGGTATGCTAACCTTTCCATGCTCCATGGTATACTCTGACTCTTCCCTGCTGACAGCAGCTGCTGCTGACACTTCCAAACCTGTCTCTGCAGTGACAACCTGCTCCGCCAATCACTGCCTGCGGCGCAATCCTGTCTTGGTCAGTGATTGGTTGAGCGACCCGTCACTGCAGAGACAGGTTCAAAAGTGTCAGTGGGGAAAAGGCAGGAGACTGAGGGGGGAGCATGAAGAGGTAAGCATAACAACATATTTACTATTTTCTTTGTAAAGCAAGGGCTGCACGGACATTGCTTCAAGCCTTGGCTCGCTTACAGTTCTTGGGTTGGGCCATCTAATGTGGCCCTTAGGGTCCATTTACACAGAAAGATTATCTGCCAAAGATTTGAAGCCAAAACCAGGAATGGATTTGAAGAGGAGAAATCTTAGGCTTTCCTTTATGACCTGTTCTCTGTTTATAGTCTGTTTCTGGCTTTGGCTTTAAATATTTGGCTTCAAATCTTTAGCAGATTTAATCTTTCTGTTTAAATGGACCCTTAGGTGAATGACCTGGAGTGAATGATCGTGTGTACCTAAATATCTATACAAAGACAGAAAGCAACCAGGTATAAAGAAAACAGCATAACTATTAGAGATGAGCGAACCTCAAGCATGCTCGAGTCCATCCGAACCCAATCGTTCGGCATTTGATTAGCGGTGGCTGCTGAAGTTGGATAAAGCCCTAAGGCTATGTGGAAAACATGGATACAGTCATTGGCTGTATCCATGTTTTCCAGACAACCTTAGAGCTTTATCCAACTTCAGCAGCCACCGCTAATCAAATACCGAACGATCGGGTTCGGATGGACTCGAGCATGCTGGAGGTTCGCTCATCTCTAATAACTATCTAACACGAGTTACAATAACTACACATGAAGAGAATTAATGCTAAAAAGGGGGTGGCATTTACATACTCGTAGCGGGATGACAATCCAATGGCGAGTATGTCATCTCATTGAAAATGACAGGATTTCTCTGCGAACTCACAGCATGAAATCCACTGTGGATACTGTGTGTGTGAACCCACCCTAAATGTAAATGAAAATACATCCATTCAGATCAAAGGGGGTGGTTATTATACAAAGCATATTCATCCTCCAACATACTGAGGGGAATAATAGCTGAGGCTACACCAGCACCACCACTACACAGTGAACTTAGCCAACTGTTTCTGTCTCCGCTCTCCCTGTGGTGCGGGCACTGAGCAGCTAATCGGCAGGGGAGCCAGCTGTTTGCACCCCACCGATTAACTATGTGATAGGCTATCAATTGTTTTATTCTGTAAAACCTCTTTTGATAATGCCCCTTCTGGTCCTAGTGGAGTATGAACTTGAAGAGCTACTATTCCGTGAAGAGCAAAATCCCTCCTCAGGGATCGATCTCAGGAGAAGTAAAAAAATTCCTTCCTGACCCCACATAAGTGGCAGTCTGATATCACCCTGTATCATCATCTGGCTACCACTACTGAATAATAAGGCTACATTCACACGCCTGTTCTGTCCGCTATTACGGGCACACAATTTTATTCATGTTATTCCATGACGCTGTTCACACGTCCGTATATGTGTACAGGGCTGTGATCTGTGCCACAAAAAATAGGGCCTGCTGTAATGTGGACCACATTTTGTGGCACGGATCGCTATGCTAATAATTTTTCCATCCGCTCATCAGATTGTGGGTACAGTCGCTTTAACCCCCTTTGCCCCTTCCAACCTGTCCTGCTCATTCCCCTAACATGACCGCTCCCCTCTAATGTGGTTCACCCCCTCCCTGCCTTTACCAACCTGTGCTGTCCTCACACCTGTCTACTAGAGATGAGCGAACCGGGTTCGAGTCCATCCGAACCCGAACGTTCGGTATTTGATTAGCGGTGGCTGCTGAACTTGGATAAAGCTCTAAGGTTGTCTGGAAAACATGGATACAGCCAATGACTATATCCATGATTTCCACATAGCCTTAGGGCTTTATCCAACTTCAGCAGCCACCGCTAATCAAATGCCGAACGCTCGGGTTGGGATGGACTCGAGCATGCTTGTGGTTCACTCATCTCTAATGTCTACTCATCCATCCTGGTAGATGGACGGATAGATCTGAAGCTGTATTTTCACTCCCTTGTCTTCATGCTCAATGTTCAACTTTTTCTATCACAGAACAATTCTTTGCTTATAGAACATAAAGCTGCACTCCCCCTGCGGCCTCCCTCACTGACTGCTTTATTTTCGAATTTGTCTTTAGTTACAGCCCACTCAGCCAATCACTGACTGAGACAGGGCAGCACCCTGGCTAGTGATTGGCTGAGCGGGCTTTAACTGTTAAGAAAAGTTTTTGTCAGGAGAGGGGGACAAAACCGGCCATTTTGTTGGTAGGGTTGTAGTTGTACATAATGCTGGGCACTGGTTGTCTGGGGATTAGAAATACATGGCTGCTGCCACCACCAGCAGCAGTGTCCGAGCAGTGACTAGGCTGCTCCACCAGACCCTGACAATACTAATGCGGGCTGTGAGCGCCTCATACAGCACCCAGACCCTGACCCAGCCGCCATGTTGGTTGGGACAAGCGGTCATATAGGTTGTCCCGTGTCTTTGTAGCTATAGATCCGCCCTCTGTGTTGGAATATACAGTCCTCTATAGACAACACTGAAACGGCAATTAAAGTAGTACATGTGCAACAACTAGACAGCTAGGGCGCTACGTCCCGCAGGGGATTCTGGGTATTGTAGTCTAGAAACAGCGACAGGAAGAGACAACAGCTCCCAGAATCCCACGCAATGAAGGCGGATTCCGTCCTGGGTATTCCCCGATTCAGAGGCAGTCTGTACCGCCGGTCTCCAGGCTGCAGCCGCCTCAGCGTCCCGTGTTGTGACGTCACCTCAGGTCGCCAGAGGAGAATGGCTGGGTAATAGAAGAAATAGGGAGCATAGGTCTTAGTATGCTTGCTGCAAACTCTTCAGCACCAGTGGCCATACATATGGCAGTGCGGTACTTATTGTCACACGCTATAACGAGCTGTTTCCCACCAGGATGACCAGTCCTGGCAGGAGATGGGATGTGTGCAGCCATTTGCAGCATTCTGCTTTTCAGTGATGAATTACTGACTCTGGCAGAGCTGCTGAGGCGCCTCTTTGACCTCTGCTGCTTGGCTTTGGCCCTGTGGCTGCTCTGTATAGCCAGTGGTGTCAGGATTGGGGGGGTTAGTCCTGCTGTCAGAGTGGTCCCATCATCTATCAGACATTGATAGCCACTGATATACCATCATACGCTCCTATCCTATGCACCAATATCTCTATTACCTGCCATGGACCACAAGTCTTCATGGTGGTCCCCAGTGGCTTCTGCCCACCCCACCAGCTTTGATTGATAGCTCCCACACAAGGACAGCTCTATAAATCTAAGCTAATGGGGTAAAGCTCAGATGACTCTTGGGTTCTGGCAGCATGGCAGTGATGACAGGTTCCCTTTAAGGACTGTTAAAGGGGTTATCCAGTGCTACAAAACCATGGCCACTTTCCCCTACCCTTGTCTCCATATAGGGAGGGGTTTCAAACTCAGTTCCATTGAAGTAAATGGAGCTTAAAGGGGGTTATCCAGCGCTACAAAAACATGCCCACTTTCCCCCTACTGTTGTCTCCAGATTGGGTGGGGTTTTGAAAGTCAGTTCCATTGAAGTAAATGGAGCTTAATTGCAAACCGCAGCTGAACTGGAGACAAGAGAGGGGGAAAAGTGACCATGGTTTTGTATCGCTGGATATAACCCCTTTAAGGAGTGTTAAAATACAAAAACAGTACACGTCTTTGTAGGATTTTAGTTTACATTTTGGCCAGAAACCCCCACTCCTGCCAAGGCTCGGCTGTGTTTTATCAGTGTGGTAGTGAAGATGCAACATTACTGCGTTCGTATTGGTTGTGGTCCATGATGTGATCTCTGTGGTTAAAGGTCAAACGCTGCCGATGAGATGGCTGCCTTGTGTTATGATCATTACCGCACCAAGCTCCCTAAGCAAGGCCAACCAGATAGCAGTAAGGAATGGACTCTGATGGCTGCAGTGATACAAGTGGAGTCTGTGGCAGGAAAGATGGACATCAAGAAAGGTGATATTATTTCCAACTCTTTCCACATATGGACTTTTTGACAGCATATTACAGCTAGAGTGTGTACAATTACATCCAGTGGCTGGCCACAGGAGCAAATAAAGGAAACACTCAAATAACACATCCTAGATCTGAATAAATAAAATAGTTTTATTGAATACGGTGTGTGGCTTTCACGTGTCAAGCTTTCTGTACGGTGTTGGGCTGTGAGCACAACCCCCATCTGTGGATGTCGGTCCCTCATACCATTCCAATGGAGTCAGTTTCTAACCGTTTGTGCAGACACATGCACATTAGTGGCCTTCTGGAGGTCATTTTGCAGGGCTCTGGCAGTGCTGCTCCTGTGTCTCCTTACACAAAGGAGGAGATAGCGGTCCTCTGCTGGGTTGTTGCCCTCCTACAGCCTCCTCCACGTCTCCTGGTGTACTGGCTTGTCTCCTGGTAGTGCCTCCAGCTTCTGGACACTACGCTGACAGACACAGCAAACCTTCTTGCCACAGCTCGCATTGATGTGCCATCCTGGATGAGCTGCACTACCTGAGCCACTTGTGTGGGTTGTAGAGTCCATCTCATGCTACCACGAGTCACTGGTCAGCCTGTAGTGTGGTTTTCCACTTTAATTTTGTGTGTGACTCCAAATCCAGGCTTCCTGGTAATAAATGTGATTTCCATTGATGAATTTTGTGTGCTTTTGTTGTCAGCACATTTAACTTTGTACAGAACAATTCAAAGTATTCAATGAGAATATTTCATTCATTCAGATCTAAGATGTGTTATTTGAGTGTTCCCTTTATTCTTTTCAGCAGTGTGTGTGTGTGTATATATATATATATATATATATATATATATATATATATATATATAATCATACAGCATAAGTCTGCAACAGTGAGGATTAGAGGTGACCTCCGCAAAAGGCGCCTAGGCAGGGGGGAACAATATCAGGGTGATGATGGGTTTCCTTGGCAGTTGGGACCTAACATACGAGTTATATAAACTGTGTAGCTTAGAGGTGTACGCCATTTACCCAACTGCTAATAATGTCAAAGCAAATGTTAAAGGGGTAGTGCGGCGCTAAGAATTTATTCACAAAATAACACACATTACAACGTTATACAACTTTGTAATGTATGTTATGTATGTGAATGGCCCCCTTCCCCGTGTTCCCCGACCCGTTGTATAACTTTGTAATGTGTGTTATTTTGTGAATAATTTCTTAGCGCCGCACTACCCCTTTAAATGCAAATTAAGAGAGGCGGCCAACTTCGTTGTTTTCAGCTTCTCTACCAGGAAAGCCCCTTTAATAAAGATCAGTGATACCAAACTTGCGGTCCTCCAATTGTTGTAAACCTAAAGTTCCTATTGTGCATAGACAGCCAAAGCTTTAGCTGCTCAGGCATGATGGGAATTGTAGTTTTGCAGTAGCTGGAGAGTCACAGGCTTGAAATATTGGTTTTAAACTGACTGATCTTCACATTCCACCCTCTTGTGTGCTATTCATCCTGTCCACTAGGTGGTGCAATGCCCCTATTTTAGTGATGAGAGAACCTGATGAATGTTGGGATTCATCTGAACCTAAATGCTGTGCATTTGACTATCACTGCCTGGAAAAGTTAGATGTAGCCCTAGGGAGTTCTGGAAAAAAAAAAAAAGCCCTAGGCATTAAACTTCTCCAGCCATTGGAAGGCAAATGCAGAGCATTCAGGTTCGGACAAACCTGAACGTCCAGCCGGTTTGTTTATCACTACTCTATTTGAAATTATCTATGATTCGGTATTATTGGCTTATTCAATATATTATAGTTTTTAACTGATACTTTCCCCTCTTATTATTCACAGTTGTTGCAATGGGAACTGGGACGAAATGTATTGGACAGTCCAAACTACGGAAGACTGGTAATTTGGACTACATACAGTCCTGACACTTGATAAAAAATCTTGTCTTGTTGTTATGTTATTTTGTTCAAATTAACTTTATAGATATTTGCAGAATAAATTTCAGTATGTCAGAACCAGACAAGAAGAGTTGTCATAAATTATGCACAAAGAAAGGTGAAAGTTTGACTATCACGGGACAGATAGTCCTGTGATAGTCTGTTCTTATAATGGCCATGATTGCAATAATCTCAGATCAGCCTAAGGGCCCTATTCCACAGTAACGATAATCGGCCGGATTGGCCCGATTCGGCCGATTATCGTTCGGTGAAATAGAGAGAACGATCAGCCGATGATCGTGTCATCGGCTGATCGTTAATTTAGGGCCAGATCTAGCAGATCGCCGCTCGTTTACAGTGTTGATCCAGCCCTCCTCGGCCCGTGGAATAGGACCCTTTAGCATAAATATTCATTGTAGTTGGGAGAAAGGGATAAGCAGATGTTAGACTTGCTTCTCTCACAGGAAACATGTTAAAATACAGATGGTTACATCCTCCCTGCTGTCAATGCAACATGAGCCTGCCCTTATAGAGAGGTGAGAAGAGGTTATGGTTTCGCCTGTTCCTGGCTATGAAGCAAATCGATCTTTGTTTCCTCTATGTGTAAAGCTGACCATGCAAATTAGATATATGTCTGCCAAAACCCTGGATCTTTGTGGGACCGGCAAGCCATCGAAATTTCATAGGGATTCCTGTCTGACTCCCAACAGTAAATGTCAGGGGAGATGAGGGCCGGGCTGATGGATTTCAGCTTTTTGCACGTTTTCTATTGAAAACACGTGCACGTTTAGTTCAGTGTGTGGGTCAGGTGGACGAGATGGCTGACAACTTGTGTGTGTCCAGCTTTAGATTGACTGTGATTTTAAGAAGCGGATATGCTGTAAATGTCTCTATTATACCTATTCAACTTGAGCACTGTACCATATGAGGAACAAGATGTAAAGTGGCACTGTATATAATGATAGATACAAGTCCTCTGTCATTAACTGTTATGTTATTTTTGCACAGGGGATATTCTCCAGGACAGTCACGCGGAGATAATTGCAAAGAGAAGTTTTCAGAGGTAAATATCTGAATTGCTGAATTATTTCAGGTAATAAGAACCATGCTTCCCTTACGTCCCATTGGCATCACAACATATGGGGTAAATTCGCCCCTGCGAGCCCCTGGGATGAAGGAATATTTAATGAAAAAATAACAATTAAATTTTAATCCCCTCCTCCATGAGGTATAAATAGGCTCCACCTCCCCCTAGACCTCAGTCTTTTTTTACTTCGTTGCTGTTAGCCCTAGGGGACTTTGTCCCTCCTCCGTTTTTATGCTTTGTTTACCTGTTGCATTCAGGTTTTCTCTCCAGGTAATGTTTGCTGGGATGCCGCTGGAGCCAGTGTACAGGTAGTATCCTGATATCCTGATATTTGCTTCTGCAGGTCTTAGCTTTTAAGTTTTTCTTACCTAGTGCGTCTTGGAACGCACTCTGCGTGTCACCCGAGCCACTGGCTTTTCTGCCAGTCGCGTTCGACTGTGGAACGCATCGGCGCTGCGTGCGTCTCAGCAATGCGTTCCGGGGGCCGGCAGCGGCGCTCGCTCTCTGCATGCCGGATTAGCTGTGTGTTCAAGGCAGAAGGTAAGCTGTTGCTACCTCCAGGTCTGGCTGTCTTCCTCTGGAAGGATTTTCTGTGGCTCATTTGGATCTAATAGAAAACATCTGAGTGCAAAGTGCTGTGATCTCTCTTCTATATACTTAAAAGTAAGTGTTGCTGCCACCTAGTGTCTCTTTCCGATATCACTCTAGCCAGGCTAGTGGTTTATATGTATTGTAAAACATTGATTATTTGCAGATGTCTGAAATGGAGACCAGTCCTGCTGCTGGCAAAAGACCTTCTAAGGAAGCACTTCATGTGCCGAGTGTGAGACTCCTCTACCTGACGGCTATGGATACCGTAGGAGGATCATTTTTTCCAGATAAGATACATCCTTTCATAAAAATATTTATGAATGCCTAAAAATATTTATAATGCCTAAGTACGCTGTCCTTCATGCAGACCTAAACCTAAGAGGAGCCTGATGTTCAGGATGTAGTTGTATGGGTCAAGGACTATGTGCAAAAGACTTTAGCGGCTAATGAGAATCGCCGCCCGTGTCCTAAGTTAAAGACCAAACAGAGTATTTCTCTCTCTTCTCCCAGCCTGTGAGTATATTACTTTATGGCTGTAGGATTATGGTCATTTTCAGTTTTACTGTGATTGATGAAGTTAACTCATCCTCTTCTTCTGAAACCTCTTCTACTTCTGAAGATGTGAAAGAATTATTCAGGGGGTATTTCACAGCTGATAGAATTCACAAGCTCTGCTAAGCTGTGTAAGCTGAAATACACCCTGAGGAAATAGAAGAGGATAGGATTGGTCCTCCTCAAAAAAAAAGCCTAGGGCTTTTTCTGTGGGTAAGACTTCATTGTCTATGTTACAGGCGGAATGGAAGGAACCGGAAAAGGCTCCGGGTTTGAGCAAGAGGTTTAAGACCTTATATGTTCTCAAGGAAGAACAATGTAAGGATTGGATTGAGCCTCCAAAGGTGGACCCGGCCATAGCCAAACTGTCAAAATGTACTGTGCTGCCTGCGGAGGACGGATCCAATCTTAAGGATCCGATGGATAGAAGGGTGGAGGTAGCCCTCAAGAGATCATATATGGCAGCGGCAGCCCAAGGGGCAGTCTCCATTTCTTCTTTGAGGTTTCTAGAAGCCTAAGAAGATGGCTGGCCAAGGTCCAGGAAAATTTGGAAGGTAGAGCTAGCAGGGACAAGGTCCTTCGCTCCTTAAAAAAGGTCATTATGGCCATTGACTTCCTCTGCGATGATGCATCTCAGGGAACCAGGTTAGCGTAAAAAAACTAGTACGCTCTCGACCGCTGCCGAAGGGCGCTATGGTTAAAACCCTGGGTTGGAGATGCTAACTCCAAAATTCAGCTCTGTAATATGGAGTTCCAGCCAGGTAGGCTGTTTGGCTCTGAGCTGGATAAATTAATGGAGGAATTGTCTGACAAGGAGGGGAAGTCCCTACCATTGTCCTATAAGAGCGGTGATTCCTTTCGCAGAGCAAAATCTCCTCAGCGAGGCAAAGGGAGATACCAGTACAGAGGTTGAGGAAGAAACTATTCCAGAAGAGGTTCCGGGAAGCAGCAGAATAAGGACATCGACTAGAAACCAGACTTCTGACGCAGAAGCTGTCCAGTGGGAACACATCGGAGTTTGTTTCTCGCTGCCTGGGAAGAATTAAGAAAAGATCACTGGGTGTTAAATATTATTCAAAATGGTTATGTCCTTCATTTATCATCTCTTCCTCCTCCAAGATTTCTTCTGTCAAGAAATCTTAAGCCAGAAAGACACTTAGTCCTAGAGACAGAAATTCTTTACCTCCTTTCCATTGAGGCTCTAGAGGATGTTCCTCTATCTGAGATCGGTCAGGGAGTTTACTCCCCAGTGTTACTAGTGCCGAAGCCATCAGGAAAGTGGAGGCTTATTATAGATTTGCGATATCTCAACAGGTGCATCGTAAAGAAGACGTTCCACATGGAGAACATAAGATCGGTAAAATCTATCCTCCAAGAGGGAGATTTTATGGTCACCATAGATCTACAGGATGCATATCTTCATGTACCGATTCTGAAGGCTCACAGGAGATTTTTAAGAATCACCATCCAAATCCAGGGGAAGGTAAGACACTTACAATTCAAAGTCCTTCCATCCGGAATACCTCCGCACCCTTTGTTTTCACATAGGTAGTGTCACCATGATGGTTCGCTTCCGTTTACAGGGGATAAAGTTATCCCTTACCTGGACGATTGGTTGATTATGACTCAGACTCAGTGCAACTGAATTCTCAGAAGATCCTATGTCCAGGACATACTTCAACAATTAGGTTGGCTCATCAACATAGAGAAATCAGACTTAATTCCTAATTCCTCCTCGTCAGGTATCCATAAGAACATTAATGCGCTTTCTAGGGCTCCTTGCCTCAGCTGCAGACGCGGTGCCATGGGCGTTATGGCACATGAGATTTCTTCAGAGAGAAGCACTAACAGTATGGAACCGAGGACTGAAGGACTTGGATGCGATGCATGTTCTATCGACTCAAACAAGACATTCTCTCATGTGGTGGAGACAAGTCAAACATGGAGTTTTATTTTCAGAACCACACTGGATAACCATCACGACAGATGCTTCAGGAACAGGTTGGGGAGCTCATCTGACAGTCATCACGACTGCAGGATCTTGGAGTCAACAGGAATCCGCTCTGCCCTCCAACGTGAGGGAGCTCAGAGCGATTTACCTAGCTCTTCTTCATTTTTCTCCTCCTATTTTACAGAGAGCAGTCAGAATCCGGATGAACGACAGGACCTGTGTGGCGTACCTAAACAGGGAGGTACCAGATCCCCTTCTCTCCTCAGGGAAGTAGAGAAGATTTTTCTGTTGGGCAGAAACCAGAATAACCAGACTCTCTGCGATTCATATCAGGGGTGTCGACAATATATTGGCGGATTGACTCGAGGCCTGACATTACCGGGGGAATGGTCTCTCTCAAGGAGAGTGTTCATTCAGTTAACCCAGAGGTGGGGGCTTCCTCAGAGAGACCTCATGGCATCAGCAAGCAATGCCAAACTGAGGAATTTCTGTTCCCTTTACAGGGCAGACAATCCCACGGTAGTGGACTCAATGACAATACCATGGACATACCAGCTGGCGCATATCTTTCCTCCCATAGCCATGGACATACCAGCTGGCGTATATCTTTCCTCCCATAGCCATGATTCCCAGAGTTTGACGAAGATCAGTATAGATCAGTCGTCAGTAATAATAATAACTCCCTTCTGGCCGAAGGGGTCATGGTTCACCCTGCCCATGAATATGAGCAGAGGGGAATTTTGGAGATTACCTCTGCATCTGGATCTAATATTCCAGGGTCAACATCTGTGCAGGAATCTTTCCAGCCTCAGCTTGACAGCTTGGAGACTGAGTGGACCGTATTAGACTCTAGTTTTTCTGAGAAGGTATAGTATACTCTTTCTCACGCTTGTAGTAGCACTACAAATAAATCTTATGCACGTATTTGGAAGATTTTTCAAGATTGGTGTGCAAGCAGGAGTATTGATGGACTTAAACCTTCTACTCCACAGTCATTGGAGTTTTTACAGGAAGGCTTCTATAAAGGATTAAAACCTAGTTCCATCAAGGTGCAGATAGCAGCCCTCTTTGCACACCTAAACTCACGTTTCTTTCAGATCTTGGAGGTAAAGAATTTTGTTAAGGCTAGACTAGGCCTAACCTGGTAAAGCAGGTAGACCCATGGGACGTATCCTTTGTGTTGAGACGCCTGTGTCTTCCTCCCTTTTAAGCCTTGGGAGGAAGTAGACTTCAAGTTAACATTGAAAGTTTCTCTTTTACTAGCCATTACCTCTGCTAAGAGAGTTGGAGAACTTCAAGCCCTTGGCTCCGCACCTCCATACGTGATTTTTTTCCCAAGACAAGGTTATCCTTAGGTTCCTTTCAGGATTCCTGCCTATGGTGGCTTCATTTGCCAACATCAACCAGCCAATAGTATTGCCTGTATTTTCTCCTACTGGATCATCTGAAGAAGACTTGGATCTTTCTTTATTGGACGTATCCAGAGCTATCAAGATCTATCTACATAGAGTAGGTGATTTTCGTAAAGACGAGAATTTCTTTATCCCTTTCGCAGGAAAGAACAAGGGGAGAAAGGCTTCAAAACCTTCAATATTCAGATGGATCTGTGACTCCATTGCCTTATGTTACTCCTCTGCAGATCTGGATCCACCAGAATTTACCAGGGCTCACTCTACTAGAGCTGTGGCCTCCACTTGGGCAGAGCGTGCCGCTGTGCCACTTGAGGACATATGCCAGGCGGCTACCTGGTCGTCTTTGACTACCTTTGTGAGATATTTCAGGCTAGATACTTCTTTCTTGTCAAGAACAACCTTTGCAAGATCTGTTCTTAATGCGGACGTAATAAATAACCCGCCCATTGGGGATAATGCTTGCTAATTCCCCATATGTTGTGATGCCAATGGGACGTAAGGGAAGCTAAAATTATTATGTTAATTTGTTTTCCCTAAGACCCATTGGCAGCACAAGACTCCCTCCCTGTGTTTTATGTTTCTTTATAATTAGACTGAGGTCTAGGGGGAGGTGGAGCCTATTTATACCTCATGGAGGAGGGGATTAAAATTTAATTGTTATTTTTTCATTAAATATTCCTTCGTCCCAGGGGCTCGCAGGGGCGAATTTACCCCATATGTTGTGCTGCCAATGGGTCTTAGGGAAAACAAATTAACATAATAATTTTAGCTTGTTCCTCAGAGGCAAATAGCAGACTTTTTTTTTTTTTTTTTTTTTTTTAAAAATTAAAAATTTTTTCAAACAAATACTGTTCAATAAAAATAAGCAACATGGGGGGAGGGCCAATGAGAAAGACAGAAGAGTTCTGGAAGACACCATAAGTCCATGTCAGTGCAATATTGGTGAAGTCCATTTGTAGTTTACCATCCTTCAAACATAGTGAAACAGTTAAATCCAGCATGTAATCTGTTGCCAATGGTCTCCGGTTCTATGCTGCATGTTGAGAAGAAGAGAACCTTTCCAAAGCACTACTTAGCTGTGATGACCCTATCCTGAAACTGCTAGCAAAAACGTGGATACAGAGAATAGGGGGGGGGGGGGGGGAGAAGATTTGAGATGCATGGATCCTAATGACAGTAGAACTGGTCACGCCAATGGGCGCATAAGGTTTGAAACCGTTGTAGACCATGGGATCATTCCCTATGAGGTTCTGTTCCAGAAATTATGTGGCTGTCTGATGCGGTCCTTGATGTAGGAGTAGTCTAATAATGGGTGACCATATAGCAAAAAACTTTTTAACTCGGGCTTCCTTTTGCAACTATGCCTCCACCTAATCCCTTCTCAGGTTTGTGAGGGGGATTTATGTCAGTGTCAAGATGCTGCCCAAAGAGGGCCAGAGCTGGTTGTAGGGGAAATGCATGGGGAACATGTGTAATGGCAAAGATGTGTTCTGCGCCAAAATTATTTAATTTGGGGACAATCCCATAAGCAGTGGAACAGGCTGAGGTAGGGAGATTACCCATGAAAAAGTTTAGTTGGCAAGGGAGAGAAAAAGAAGAAAGCGGGCACCGGCGCCTCGTGTGATACCTCAATACACCAAGGATAAGGATTATGTGAGAAGGTGCTCACCTGGATGCCACTTGGGCTTTGTGCATATCACCCCTCAACAGGGTACAACTCCGAATCCAGGGTCTTGTTAGGTGACAGTCCACTGTATAGGGGCCTACTACCTCTAGGGACTGCTAAGCTGACTGTACCAAAAACACAGGATACTCCCAAAATAGTGGGGCCCGTGGAGAGAATAAGTGAATAAAATAAAAAGGAATTAAGGTACTCACGGTCAGCGCTGTCCACATAGAGAAGTGGCCGAAAGATTTAGAGGTCAGTATCTACTACAGCCATGTGTAATGCTTCACTGCTGATGTTGTGAGTGTCAGGACGCTACTTCCCTCCCTGTCAGTGCCTCATGGAAGTAGCGTCTTAACACTCACAACATCAGCAGTGAAGCATTACACATGGCTGTAGTAGATACTGACCTCTAAATCTTTCGGCCACTTCTCTATGTGGACAGCTCTGACCGTGAGTACCTCAATTCCTTTTTATTTTATTCACTTAAAGTTTAGTTGGGGACTTATGTAGCCTCTGTTTAAGATTTTCACTGACATTTCCTAACAGGATGTCGATGGGCTAAATTCGAGCGTTTTGATCAAAAGCTGAGTGCTGATGGGGAAAATTGAGGGTCATTTGGTTATACCATAGGTCGTGATTGTGTAGTCAAGGTAAAACCAGAGGAACATATAGTTGCTGGAAATAAGACCCTCAGTCTGGGAGAAGGCAGCCAGGTGGGGACACAGCAGATCTCCCCAACCCTGTGGTGACAGAGGGAGGGACTGAAATTGCAAAGCTTTTTGCCTGTAAGAAATAGCACATATGGGGGTGTAGAAAATCATATTTCAACCACGCCTGGGAGAACAAGAGAATTTCTTGGTGGCAGGGTTCACAATGTCTTTCACGATTTTCAGTCTGCTAGACCGCCATCGCCGTAATATTGGATGAGGTCTTCTCTAGTGGAAGAGATGGTTGTCGCAAAAGAGAGACCACTGGCCAGACTGATCTTGTATGTGATGAATAGCGTTCCACAACCTCCACACTGGGTTCGCTCTTTGAGCCTACGGGACAGATGAGTAGAGGGAGTAAAGTAGAGCATGAGGTGAAAGATTTCCTATCAGATATGTTTGTTCCCTTTCCACACAACGATTATCTGACAGATTTTTGCAGCCAAAACCAGGAATGGATTTAAAAAGAGGAGAAATCTCAGTCTTTCCTTTATGATTTATAGTCTTTCTGGCTTTGGCTGCAAAAATCTGTCAGATAAGGGACCCTTATATTATCTGGGAGTATCATGATGTGTCCTGAAACCAATCCTGCAGAATTCTCATGTTGGCCGCTATGAACGATTGTGCTAGCAATAGGCCAGGCTAAACTGGCAGATCAGTGAAGAACAAAAAAAAAAACGATTGTATTTTTTTTCAGCAGATAATTATCAGAAAATCTTATTTATAGCCACAGCGAACTTTGGTTTCTATGTAACATACAGGTTATGGTTAGCTAAAATCTGTAATTTCAGCCAACCATTATATTATGTGCATGGCCAGCCTTAGTGGGGATACTATCCTATTGCTGTGCTGTAGCTGAGAGACGTGCAGAAAAGAATGTCTCTTGTGGTATGTTTGCCCTCTTTATCCTTGGCATATTTACTCTGTTATACTGTGCAGGGGCTGCAGACAACTTGTTTACTTGACAAAAGCCAGAACTGAAGACAGACAGAAATCTATGGAGATTCTGTTTTTTCTCACCATACAATGCATCAGTGATTTCCCTTTAATGTGTCATCTAAAATCCAGGCAATGTGATAACTTGTTATTTGCACTATAATGTGGAATTTCACAAGAGAAGGAGACTGAGCAAGGAGAACTTATGGGGCCATTCCTTAGTTTAATACACAGAGCTATAATAGCACATTTTTACATTTGGCACTCCAGGCTTCTTTAAGTGAGAATTACTTCCCTTCCTATTGCATAAAATGTGTGCTCTGTACAGAAAAGGCAACGTTAACCAAGCCGCACTCCTTCAGGGGGACTTCTTATTTAAAGGATCTGTAATATTTAGACACATAGGGGTAGATTTATCAAACTGGTGTAAAGTAGAATTGTCTTGGTTGCTAGGGACAACTAAGACAATTCTACTTTACATCAGTTTGATAAATCTCCCATAGTGAATATTGTTATAAATGAACGTTTAAATACCATCTTTCATTTGTGACAATGAATAAAGTATCAGCATAAGTGCAGAAATGTGCAGTGGCCACTCAGAATGCTGTCCTTGCAGACAGGACACTTGGCTCATGTTCTGCTGGCAGCTGATCTGTTATTAGTTCTTGCCAGTAGACCGTAGTAAGGGATTTGCTTTCTTGTCTCGGCCAGGTATCTCCTCCACCAGCTTTCCTCAGCGCTGTCAAGGAGCCAAGATTGTGTGCTTGTTCCTGGAAGTGATACCAGTAAGTGGACGCTGAAGCCAGGGGTCTCGTTTGTTTTCTTCACTAGTCACACACCATGTAAGTGTCTGCCTGCTCAGCTCATTGTTTCTAGCCACCCTGGGAATACAACTATGGGTCCAGTCCAAAAAAAAAAATCATAAAGCTTGTTTTACAAATCTGTGGATTCTAGTAAAAGGAAAAATCTAGAATTCTGTAAATGCTTATCTATTATTATATCTCATTGCTTTTTTGTTGCTTCTTGAAAAGCTAGGTGACAACCATTGTGATCGCTAGAACACTATGGTCACCAAGCTTTCCTTGCATCCTGAATAGTAAATCTGGCTAGGCTTGCAGTGAAGGAGCAATAGATTAAAACTGTGGAAATTAGCTGTTCAGGAATATTTTGGGAAGCAGAGTGTTGTCTATTGCCAAAGTTGCTCTGGCATCTGTTTTTGTCAATTAGCATTCCCTATAGTTCTGTTGTACCCCCAATGGCTCTTTGCTGTGGCCTGGGTTGGAGGTCCTTTCCTGTCATCTATATTCTGTATTCATGTAATGTATTATATTCTTTGCACGCCATAGAATATTAATAGTATTTAATATATTATTTGCCCCTTTAGGTGGTGATGCGTCAATTATACCCATGCTTACCATAGAAGACCAGCTGTGTCCCACAGCTATGTCACCATCAGAAGTGACACCCTTACTGTTCACTACCAACAATAAAAGGAAGCAGGCAGGTTGTGATTCTCCAGCTGCTAACAAGAGAATAAAACAAGGTGGATCTGATAAAGAAGATGGGGGGAAAACTGAACTCAGACGTAAGGAAGAAAGTGCAGATTTTAAACCTGAACCCTTAGATGTGTATAGAACTGGAGCTAAGTGTGTTCCTGGTGAGCCTCAAGATAGACGCAATTCAGGGGTGGACTATCACACTGTTGGAGTCCTTCGTGTCAAGCCAGGCCGGGGAGCCCGCACTATATCCATGTCCTGCAGCGATAAGATGGCTCGATGGAACGTGCTTGGCTGCCAGGGGGCACTGCTCATGCACTTTCTACAGAAACCCATTTACTTGTCTTCTGTTGTGCTGGGGAAGTGCCCATTTAGTCTGCAGTCTATGGAGAGGGCTCTGCATAGTAGGTACTGCATGGTCATAATCCCTTGCTAAATAACTGGGTGAGGCAGCAGGCACTTAGACTTTTTATTCTTTTTCAGATGCCAAAATGTTTCTGGTCTACCTGAAGGATTCCATGTGCATAAGCCACAGATCCTACAGTCACATTTACAGTTTCATCATGGGAGGGATGCACTAAGAAAAGCCGGTGATGCAAGAAAGCTGGTTCCTTGTGGGGCAGGTGAGAACACCTATTGTATACGATATATGTAAGAATCTAAACCTGACCCATGAGCAATGACTGTTAGACAGCTAAAGGGTATGTCTGTACAGATATCTTTATATAATATAGGGGCACAACACTGGAGACTCTATTAGAGAGAGGCTTATCTAAGGTGAAGTGGTACAGTAAAGGCCTTATTACACAGGACAATTATCTGTTATATCAGGCAGATATCTCTCAGTGTTATAGGAGATGTGTAGCCAACGGCTTATGAAAGCAAAGCATGAGGTTGTGTTTATAGAGACCTGATCATATCATACATGTTATGTGTTTTGTTTTGTTTTTAACTTGAGTAGCTCTACCCATCATGCTCAGTTTGTCATTATTATATAAAGAAAATATATCAACTGCACTCCAGCGTTCAGTGCTTATTATGCAATCTTTTATTCTTAAGTATTATTAACAAACATAAAGATTTTGTATACCCAAATCAGGGATATGGAAAAGGCTGTAAAGAAATGTGCCTACAAGATCTTTGTTTGTCAATAATACTTAATGAAAGAATAACAGATGGCATAATAAGCATTGAACAGTGGAGTGTAGTTGATATATTTTCTATAGATTCTTTCTATTCAAACTGCAGCATTATCTGTGCACAGTCATAGTATTTCCTATACAGTTTGTCATTAGGTTACCTTGAGTATGTGAAGGGATTCTTCAAATTGATTATTACTGTAGACTACTTAACTCTCCCCCATTAGAGCAGATCTTATAGTACTACTGTGTGATATGGTTTATTAGGCTGCATGAGCCTGTTTGTTAGTCACATGTGGCAGGTCTGATGCCCATCCAGCTGCAGTCTGTTCAGTTCTCCTCCTGAGCTGTGAGTGATGAGAATGTAGAGCATAGACCTATATTCATATTTAAAACAGATCACTATAGTAAATGGCAAACACAGCTCTGCTACATCTGTGCCACATTTACAAATGAAAAATGGAAAAATTGTCCAGCATTTGACTATAGATGTGTTCCTTGGATGTGCTGACGATCATCATGATTTATTTTCTTTTTTTGTGACTTTTGTTTCTTGATTTACTCTCTATTATACCTTTTGGTAGTAAAGTAAAAAAAAACATGACTTGTTAGGGTTATTGCCATTTTTATACCAAATAGAATGAACTTGATATGTGCACCATCTCTTTTCTGCAGCTATTAGTTGGTGCGCTGTCCCACATCAGCCACTAGATGTCACTGCGAACGGCTACAGACAAGGCACGACGAAGAAAGCAATTGGCACACCACAGTCCAGGTAGGAAATATATTTACAGGACTGTAATGGAGCACGGTTGCTAGACTAAAGCATGCATGTGGCCCTTATTATTGCAGACTGTTAGTGAAATACCATACTATAAAGAGTAATAGCAGTGATGAATGGCATCCTCTGCTGATTCAGCCTGATGTTGTAATGACTGATCACGGTAACTGCACATTAATGTATTGACTCCACATTATTTGTGGTGCTTTCATGATGTGAGGTTGTATAACTCCTGCTGTATGTATTGGTCGTTGATTTATGGTTATTTCTCTAGATCCCGAATCTGTAAAGTAGAATTATTCCATGCGTTCCTTCATCTAGTAGAGAATCTGTCAGAAGAGCAGACTCCAGACTCACTCAGGTAAAATATTATAAGCAGTTAAAAATTAGTAACATTATGGGAATACTGTACACCTGTAATACAAACGTATTCCAGATGAAATGTCCGTATGTCATCAGCATTGCATCCTTACTTTACAACATACTGATGTCTCGTCGTCTTCCAGGCAGGAAATTTAATGACAAAACAAATGAATAATAAAATCAATGAAAATACTGATGACATATGGATGAAACATGGATGCTCTCCATAGACTTTAATGGGTGTATTCCATTCGCAGAACAGATAAAAGTAGCACATGCTACTTCTATAAACCAACTTTAGGGTGCTCTTACCCCCTCTAGCTCCTCTCTCTACACCTGGTTTTGGTTTAACAAACTTTACCACAGAACCTGATAAACACCTAAATGCTTCCTCAACTATTCAGCCTGGAAATGGTCTCTCTAAAATCACATAATGAACAGCGACACTGGCCAGTATAAAGACCTGCTAGAGACTTATGTCAAGAATTGCCAATATGGTGTAACGGTCGGCAGATTAGTAGCTCTACTACTCTCATAGGGTGTGACAATTTGGCCAGTTGCCTGGTATAAAGGATCTTTGGGAGTGGATTGGGATGTCACTTCATATTGGGATTCACATATGGGTGGATGCAAAAGTATTAATTGTTTGTTAAACAGCTGTTCCACACACATAGCATGGAAAACTCCCCTGGCTATGTTCTTTCTTGGCCCAAACTAAGCCACGCAGTGCATGTCAGGACAGATTGTATCCAGTGTGGGCGGTTCTCTGTGCTAAACACCCAGATCTAACAACTGATACATTTTACCTGCACCAGTTACAAAATTCCTTTAACCCCTTAAGGCAGGCATGTCCAAACTTTTTTCGAAGAGTGCCAAATTAGATGAAGTGAACATGTGCGAGGGCCGACCATTTTACATGCTACATGCAATATGCTTTATAACACAGGCAGATAATAGCAAGCTGGATACCTGGGGGGCCGTAAAAGTTCGGAACGCGGGCCGCAAATGGCCCTCCGGCCGGACTTTGGACGTGCCTGCCTTAAGGTCAAAGCCTATTTTCGTTTTTGCGCTTTTGCTTATTCCATTTTAAGTTTAAAAGTCCATAGCGCTTGCATTTTTTCACCTAGAGACGTATATGAGCGCTTATTTTTTGCGAAACCAATTGTACTTTGCAATGACAGGCATTATTTTTCCATAACATATGCTGCGAAACCGGAAAAAAATCATTTGCACTGTCAAATTGAAAAAAAAACGAATTTGTTTTGATTTCGGGGAGTTTTGCATTTACGCCGTCCGTCCTATGGTAAAACTGACTTGTTATGCATGTTCCTCAAGTCGTTACGATTACTATGATATTTAACATGTATAACTTATATTGTATCGGATGGCCTGTAAAAAATTCAAACCATTGTTAACAAATATACATTCCTTAAAATCGCTCCATTCCCAGGCTTATAGCGCTTTTATCCTTTGGTCTATGGGGCTGTGTGAGGTGTCAGTTTTTGCGCCATGATGTGTTCTTTCTATCGGTACCTTGATTGCGCATATACAACTTTTTGATCGTTTTTTATTACATTTTTTCTGGATTTGATGCGACCAAAAATGCGCAATTTTGCACTTTGGAATTTTTTTGCGCTGGCGCCGTTTACCGTGCGAAATCAGGAATGTGATTAATTAATAGTTCAGGCGATTACGCGCGCGGCGATACTAAATATGTTTATTTATTAATTTATATTTATAAAATGGGAAAAGGGGGGTGATTTGGACTTTTATTAGGGGAGGGGATTTTTTATTAATAAAAACACTTTTTTACTTTTTTTTTACTGTAACTAGAAGCCCCCCTGGGGGACTTGTATATAGACAGCACTGATCTCTCATAGAGATCAATGCTGTGTATATACACAGCAAAGATCGATTAGATCGGTCATAGATTACTATGGCCTGCTGCAGGCCATAGCAATCTATTGCCGAGCCGGGATCAGCGTCATTCCGACGCTGAGGCCCGGCACGGGCAGAAGAACGGATCTCCCCCCCGCGATCGCATTGCGGGGGGGAGATCCGTCCCACTAGACACCAGGGATGTGTTTACCTAAGCCTCTAAGTGCAGCTGTCAGGTTTGACAGCTGCACTTAGAGGCTTAATTAGCCGGCGCGGCAACGGGACCCGCGCCGGCTAATAGAGGCGCTGCACGTGTCAGCCGGGATCAGCGCCGTTCAGAGCGGGGTCCCGGCGGGACCCCGCTCTGAACACCCCGAGCGGCACCATGACGTATCAGATACGTCATGGGTCGCTAAGGGGTTAAACCCTACAGGACTTAGGCCCCGTTCACACAGAGCAAGAGTGGCGGAATTGTCCGCCAGCCTCGGTGTCATAATGACAGTCTATGGACGGTGCGCGCGCTCCATCTCGCGGCACTGAAGAATGAACATGTTCATTCCTCAACGCAGGGAGAAGAGCCGCACAAACCTTCCATAGACTGTCATTATGACACCGAGGCTGGCAGCATTCTGTGGCGGACAATTACGCCATTCTCGCGTGAATGGGGCCTTACTCACCGATTCTTAGCAATCATTTCAGCACCTCTGCTGCTCAGATCGTTTGTTGTAAACTCTTGTATGCTGTTCCATTTTCATGATGGTGCTGCCCAGAAAACTACATCTTAGGGTGTTTCCGTGCCCCCAGCAAACACCCTGATCTAACAACTGATACATTTTACCTGCACTTAAAGGGGTACTGCAATCATTCTCTCTTGACGCTAAAACCCTATTGGGCGTAATCACCGATCCCCCATGATCTGAGCAGAGTTTTTATGCTGCTCAGATCGTCCACTGGAAATTTTTCTATGTTCCATTCTATTTTACACGTCCCATTTTAAAGATGGCGCTGCCCGGGAAACTATATCTCCCGGCATGCTATGCGCCTTCCCCGCCGTCTACTAGTCCCTGTCCTACATCATCTGTGGGCCAGGTTAGCAATCTCTTTGTATAGCTAACCCAGTCCATAGAGGAGCAGTCTCAAACGGGAGGGTAAGGGGGGAATCAGCCGAGGCAGGAGAGGACTACAGGAAAATAATATATGTTGCAAACAGGGGATTTAGGAATGGGCATTTAAAAGTACGGCCAAGCTGCCAGAAGTGACGCCACGGCTGCGTTTCAGCACAGTTTTTTTTGTGCCTTGACATCAGCAGCAGAGGGCGTTTCTTGCATTGGGCTAAGCTGGCCTCCTGTCCAGATGCAGCGCTGGCCCGTACTCTCGAGATAAGTAAGAGTACACCCTACAGGGCAGAGCCGTACTCTCGCTTACTGCTAAAGTAAAGCACAGCGCTGTGTCTGAAGAGTAGGGCAGCTTAGCCTGATGCAAGAGTGACCCTCTGCAGCTCATGTCACAGCACAGAATGGTGGTGCTGGAACGCAGCTGTGCCGTGCCATCACACTTCTGGTGGCACAGTACAAAGTAAGCTTGGCCGGAGTACCCCTTTAAATAGAATTAAAAATTTCCTGGACAAAATACCACTTTAAACATTGTAAACATAAATATATTAAAAAGCTGCAGAAAATTTTAAGCTTTATATACATGAGACCAGGAAACCCCCTTTATTTTGCAGCTTGGGTGCTGTGTGCCATTTATGGACCCCCATGTTTCTCCTTGTACATGGCATTATACAGTGCAGAAAATAAATACATGAGCCGTTTGGATGTTGCTTTTCTGATGTCAGAGCTGGCAGCAGTGCCAGGAAAAGTTGGCTAATGTCTGCAGAAGGGTCCGGCCCTGGTGTCACGATTACACAGAGCTTGCACTATGAATGAGCCGCCTATTGCCAGGAGAACATGGGATTGTTTTGATGCATGTTTTCTTGAACTGCTCTTAAGAGACAAAATATGGCACAGTGTATCAGTATGGGGCCCACCTATCGGGTTCCAAAACAGTATAGAGCTTTGTGCGTAGATTACACTGGATACACACATACCTGCTCTTACTCAAAAACAGCGCCCCCTCTGTCCTTGGGTTGTGTGTGGTATTAGAACTCCTTTCACTTGAATGATCTATAATAACACACATAAATTGAGGACAAGAGTGGATCTGGTTCTGAGGGAACAAATGCAACTGTTTTTTTTCATCCTGGATAACCCCTTAAAGAGGCACTGTCTCAAAGTTACTCCCTTTATTGTTTTTAAAAACATTTTCTATGTTTAAATCCATGATAGATATATATAGCCAAACTATGGTCCAACAGGAAGTCCCAGTCCTATGCGTGCTCATACAGGGAAAGACACCTGTTCATCATACAGGTTTATATCATGCATGTTTACCAATAGACACTGCACTGTGTTATGCAACAATTCAGTCAGTATAATGTCACTGGTTAATGAGGATCTGGTGCTGTGTGACAGTAGAGCTGACCATACAATGTGAGCACCCCATGTTTCTCTGCTACTGAATGTCACATGTGCAGTGAAGACTTGTCCCTTTTGAGCAGCTAAAAGACCAAATATCAGCACAGAGGGAGCATGAACCACAGTTTGGGCGGGTTCACACTACGGAAAGTGTCATGTCACTTCTTTTAGCGGATCGCGGAATACGCCAGCCCATAGAATGGTGTCTATGGAACCGGCGGAAAAGCGTGTGCCCGTGCGGGCGGACAGCTGACGGAATTCCGCGGACATTGTCTGCAAGAATTCCGTAGTGTGAACCCTCCCTTTGACAGGAAGGGAGACACCTAGTGGCTATATGTATAAAATTGATTGAAACATAGAATATCCCTGTTTATTTTTTTTCTGCAACAGTGGCTCTTTAAAGAAATATTCCATTCAAACATAACTTTTAATATGTTCCTGCCCATGGTGAGACTAACAATTCATTCCGTGCTTAATGTTATCTATTCAGTCCCCTTCACCCAGTTCTGAGCTGCTGCTTTCTTTTGAAGACACAAAAACTATGCTTGGGCTTTCCTGTCTGTCTCCCCCTCTCTGAACTTACCCTTTAAGGCTGTGTTCCCACATGCATAAAAATGTATGCGTTTGAAACCATCCTCTTGCGTTCACCAGTGGCCGGACGGTTTTGTCCAAATTCTCTGCAAAATTGCCACTGCAGTTTTTGAGCCAAAACTAAGTGGATTCGAAATACAAAGGAAAGACTTCTACTTCATTTTCCTTCCGTCACACACTCCTGTGTGTGGCAGTAGCTGTAACATAGCTTTGGGGTGATCATTGCAGTTTATTACAGTGGCCTAAAACTGTTAATAGTGGATCGGCAGTGTGCCAACACCTGACACTCCCACCGATCAGCACAACTGTAGTGGCACCAGAAATGGTGTATGGGAGCTAGAAGCCTTGGTTTCATACACTGTAGTGGTAGCTCTAAGTAACTGCAAAGCAGCTCCAATTCCTGCAGATAGACCATGAATAGGAAACCCCTATTAATTCATATGTTAACTTATAGGAGTCACATGAGTGTATGTAGTTTGACATATTAACAATTTCGCTATGATAAAAAAAAAGTGTTCCCCCCCCCCCCCCCCAAGTCTTGTGGTCTAAACTGTGGGCACATGAAATAGCAATACTTGGCATCTTGAAAAAGAAGTCATAGAGTAAATGAATAGGATGCTGACATTTCACACCCATGATTACAATAAGACAACTTATCATCACTCCACTTCTCATTTAGATAAAGGTCTGTAACCTATTGTAAACTAGTAAGGCGTCTTATCTGTGATAGCGCTTGCGTACACATCCAATGCTCTGCACAGAGTGCTGGCAATTATCAGTTCTTATCATGTATTGATGTGATCTGACAGCTTGCGCATGGTATTTAACTTATCCCTGTATACTCTGCTATAAGACAGCTGTCAGTACAAGGGTGGTCTATTTAACCAGTATGGGCAGAGCTGGCTGTGCCGAGTGGGGTATGTTAAGAATGAAAGGCCAATTCTCTTTTATTATGTCCTCAGGGTGGCACCACACCTTCACATACATCCTGCTGATATATGTTTTTATTAGGTGCAAAAGGTCTATATGTCATTAGGTTGCCCTTCAGTTATGATGGTAAGAATTCAGCCACTTCTTAGTTCCATTTGATATAAAATAAATACAAAAAAATGGCCTCTTCTTCTGTGGTACTCAGAATTTCCAACTAGCTCTCCAAGTGTCCTGGACGAGAAAATATTGCTCTTAGGGTATGTTCACAATAAGCAAATGGAGCATCAGATGGCTCTATGGGAGGGCTTGTGTGCCTCCGCTCAAAGAATTGACACTGAAGCAGGCATGATTTCGCCCCATTTGCTCAGTGTGAACATACCCTAATGCAGTGATATATGGGCAGGGAACATATCACTATAACTAAGCAGACTTGCCATTCAGGAAAGCTGGATGTTCCATATTGGTTATCAATCAGCTTTCCTAGAAAAATGTACATATTTTCACGTGATACATTATTTTATCCAATTTTTCTCCAGGGAATTGAAGACATATTGTGATTATAAAGAAGCTGCTCTGTCTTACCAGGAAGCCTGGAGGCAGCTGCGAGAACAAGCATTTACATCCTGGATCCGAACATCACGGGATTACCTGAACTTTAGCTAATACCCAAAGTATATATCACTGAACTAAGAGATGGACATGAAATGTGCCCAATTGGTTGTCACTCCTTATTTCCAACATAGAAGTGAAGGAGCTTTCATTCTTTGCATAGGTGGAAGACTACCTGCTTTAATAGGATGCAATGCATTGTCCAGAATTTAGACATCTTGAAATGTATTTTCCATATACTGTATGTACTTCGTTGGTACGCTCTTTGTAATCACACCCTTCAGATTTGTTGCAGCTGTCCTATGTTTTTGAACAAGGGTTACTGAAATCCATGAATATGCTTCAGGAAACCTATTCAGATGTCTGCAACAAATCAGCTGAGGGTTAATATTTTTGGCTATAGCCTTTGGTTAAAAAAGTTATTACAGATGAGTGAATTTACAGTAATAACAAAGTGAAGCGCTGCCTTCTAGCTGACTAATGCTCCTGCCCAGGTGCAGGGAAAATCTGGATCTAGTCCTGAGAAACTTCTCCCACTTTCCAAGGATTGGATCCATCTTTTCCCAGCACCTGGGAAGGAGCAACATGGAGTGGAGCAGATTTCAAAACCCACAGCCTGATGAGCAGAATGCAGACAGGAACAAAGCAATTTGCTTCATTTTTACTGTAAACTTGCTCATCTCTGGTTGTATTGCTTCTGCCAGTACTACATTGACATACTAATGCTGTTTCATATAAAGAATCAATAAGGGGGTATTCTCATCTGGGCATGTTATTCCCTATCCTTTGAACCCCTAGAGATAGTCTTGTTACCCATTTTCCTATAGATAGGAAATTATCTCTTTAGGGTAGCTCTACACGTCGCGGATTTAACTCTGCAAGTTTGCCGCGAATCCTGGTAGTGTGAACGTCTATGGGGTTACATATCCGCAGCGGAATTTTCATTCTGCTGCGGATATGTAACCTGGCCCCTTTATCCCCCCCACTGTCTGCAGCCACCGTCCCTGAGCATACATTACCTACTCGGCACCGCGGCTGTGTGTGAGGCTCCCCAACAGCCAATCAGTGCTGCCGTGCACTGATTGGGAGCCTCATGCACAGCCGCGGCGCTGAGCAGGTAATGTATGCTCCAGGATGGGGGTCTGCAGGCGGTTAAAGGGGTTTTCCGGCGAAAATCTCTCTTACAAATCAAATGGTGTCAAGATTATATAGATTTGTAATTTACTTTTATTTATAAGTCTCAAGTCTTCCCATACTCATTAGCTACTATATGTCATGCAGGAAATGTTGTTTTATTTTCAGTCTGACACAGTGCTCTCTGCTGACATCTCTGGCCGAGACAGGAACGGTCCAGAGCAGGAGAGGGTTTCTATGGGGATTCATAGAAAACCAAGACAGAGTTCCTGTCTCAGCCAGCGAAGTCAGCAGAGAGCACTGTGTCAGACGAAAATAAAACATTTCCTGCAGGACATACAGCAGCCAGTGTCGGACTAGGCTATCTGGGGCCCATCAATGAAAAACCAGAGAGAAACAACATGTCAGTCAGTGTAAATGCAGGTTCTAAAGCTGGGGGCCCACCAGGGGGATCCTCTGGTCCTCCGGTGGGCCAGTCCAACACTGACAGCAGCGAATAAGTATGGGAAGACTTGAGATTTTTTAATAGAAGTAATTACAAATCTAACTTTCTGATATCATTTGATTTGAAAGAAAGATTTTCGCTGGACAAACCCTTTAAAGGGCATGTGTAACCCCATAGAACTTCACACTACATGGATTCGCAGTGGATTTCGCTGCAAACTTACAGCGTGAAATCTGCTGCGAATCTGGTATGTGTGAAGGTACCCTTAAGGATGGCATCTTCCAGCCCTGTCTATAATAACAATCATACATGTACACTGGTCACTGTAACCCACAGGACCATTGCAGCCTTTTCCTAAAATACAGAGCCTCCTACACCTATAACCACTCTGAATATTGTTATATGTTGTACATTAGAAGTGATGGACTGAACAGTTTTATTTGCAGTTTGAGTTTGTAAAGGTGGATGGTTACATACCAGTCATTACTGATTACAATATCAATCACTAATAGTTTCTGTTTTATAGCTAACACCAGCAAATTACATAATGCCTTAAACATAATCCAGAAAATATATGTATATATTATGAATGCTACTGGTGCCGTCACAGAGCCCCATCTCTTCATACATACTATTACTTAACCACTTCACTGCCACAGTGGCCAGCGACTGATTTCTAATTCTCAATACACTGCCAATATCTTTGGCAGAAAATGTGAGCTCTTTGCAAAGCACGAAAAATAAATTACATTAAATTACTAGACTAAGACATGGAGGAAGGACAAGACATGGTTAAGTAAAAAAAAAGAAAAGAAAACGCATCCAGTTAATATGCATCTAACCTATAGGGTGGAGATGTATGCATTTTGTTAAAACCACCAACATTATTTACAAGATTCACAAGCTGTCGATATGTTTAAAAGCCAAACGTATTCTCTCCGCTGTATGCCACATACAAAAAGCCGTCTTCATCTTTTTCTTTCTCATACAGTTGTCCCATAGTTAGACTGGGGGAGAAAAAACAGGTTAACAATTACTATGCTTTGTCCAGCAGCCAGTCACAATACAGCTTTCATTTCTTACAGTACAGCTTGTTAGGTGTCCTATGTATGACAGCCTGCACCCTCAGTGCTCTATACACACAGCCTGACCAGGCCTATTGGTATATCTGACATGGATGCTTGTTCACTGGCACTAGCAGATAAAGGGTGATCAAAAGCAGCTCATTTATTATAATTATATTTATTTATAAAGCAGCCTTGATTTCAGAGCGATATACATGTGATAGGGGTAACAAACCAGAACATTACATGAATAAGATAAATGGCAGACTGGTACATGGGGAGAGAGGACCCTGACCGCAGGGGCTTCCAGTCTATGAGGACATGCATATAAGATACAAGGCCCACTATTTCGGTGGGACCAGCTGACCATCTGATGTGTGAACCCAGCCCAGTACTGAACCTCTGACCTGTGAGCTAAAGCACAAACTGGTTGTTAGGGGTCATTCTACTCTTCCTGCAAGATATCTGCAACTGAAAATCCCATTTGAATGAGGATATTTTAGGTGGACAGTTGCTCTACCATGTGAAATAACCCTGTTATTATAAGTGACTATCCTTGACTCACCTGGACTGAGGAACAGTCTTGTCTACAAACAAGAAGATGGCTTTTTCTGAAGGCAGCTGGATGCGTTTTCTGATGATCCACATAAACTGAGCCACAGTGATATCAGAAGGGACCAGGTATTTCCGCTTGTCTATATCCACAATTTGTGAACCAGAAACTTTCTCCACAATGACCTGAAAGAACAAGTGATTCATTAGTACTGTGGTGTATTATGATCACTATTGCTGGTGAGACCTCAGAGATATGTCTTTATGTTATATCCTCTCTGTATCCTACCTTCAAAGAATATAATACTTTTTATTTTATGATCGACACATAGAAGATTATTACCACTTGGTCCATCCAATCTGCCCTTGAGGTTTTGTTTGTGTAAAGTATGAAAACTGTCCTGGCAGCAAAGCGCTTAAAGGAGAAGTTCAGCCAAAAGTATTTTTTAATATAGTATACATATAGGGCTATTTCCCTTAATTTAGTAGATTATGGAGTCTTCAAATTCTCTCAAAAACAGTCACAAATCAGGTGTAATTCCTATGGAGTGTCCAGCAGGGGGCGCAGTATGTGTAGAAGTCTATGGACTGTATAGAAGTATATGGAAGAGTATTTAATGTGATGTAAAAATTACACTTTATTAATAAATGTGTATGGAATAATCTGGGAAGCAAGGACACTTGCTCCCCAAATGGCGGGCACAAAGCAGGGAGGGAGAGAGGTGCCGATGCATCTAACTACCTCCTCCCTCCCTCCCTGCTTGGTGCAGTGGGACAGATAGACACTACTAATCCTCCCATCATCTGCATATAGTATGAGCAGATGATGGGAGGAGTAGTACCAGGGAGATCCCCAGAACCAAGCATCCCCTGAGCCGACATAGTTCCCCACCCACCCCACAGCCGCCGCCGGTAACCTCCTAGATCTGGTCCCCATCACCAACCCCCCCAGCCTCCCCCACCACCGCACGTTCACTCACTTCCCTGCCGTCCTGGACTGCCAGATTACTGCCGCCCCCGCGTCCTGCCGACTCGGTCCCGGATGATGAGAGCTGAGACAGTCCATAGACTTCTACATATACTGCGCCCTCTAGTGGACACTCCATAGGAATTACACCTGATTTGTGACCACGTTTTTTGAGAGAATTTGAACACTCCATGATCAACTAAATTAAAGGACATAGCCCTATATGTGCATTTTCTTTATTAATGTACATTAGGAATTTGTCTAACTTTCCATAAGTAAGAACATATTAAAAAACACTTTTGGCAGGAGTTGTCCTTTAAGATCTCTCGGCTCTCTAGACCAGTCTCTAAATATCTGCATTGCTTGCAAACTAGGGGTGCTGCTTCTCTGTTATATCTTCTGTACTTGTATAGATGAATAATTAGATACCTACCAATCATATAGCATATCCTAGCCATGCCTACAGCTTATAATATGGATATAGATTAACAGCAGAAAGCACAGCTCCTCTACAGTGATTACCAGGCTGCACAGACACAGGGCATAAAAACTCGCCTCGGGTAAGCATCAGGAACAGGAAATTCAGCGTCTAATAAAACTTGGAGCTTTATTAGAGTCCTCTGAACAAGACATGTTTCAGTTCAGCTCTTACTCATAATGCTAAAAATAAATGCTAGTCTGAGGCCTGGAACATATAAGCTATTACCTGTCCTGTTTCTGTGTAGGGATACTGGAGAACTAGTTTTCTAGAGTAAAGCTTCACGTTTCATAGGATGCATTCTGTTCATGATAAAAATAAAATACCCCTTTTTCTCTTTCACTGTCTAAGGCTTTTCATAGACATTAGATTAAAAGGGGAACTCTCAGCAGGTTAGACAAATGTAACCTGCTGATAGCTCCCTCGTGGGTACTGGGCGCTGTGAATAAAGGTATGTCTGTTATCTTCATCCTCTGCGCTGTTCCTGTGCGGTTTGTTCATAAATCCATTAGGAGCACTGGAGGGGGGGCTACCACATTTGAGTACTGATCCAGCCTGCCCCCTCTATTGATGAATATTGGGGGGAGGGCGGGATAATTGCCAGCCAGGGACGAGCCAGATCGGGGGGCGGAAGCTCGTAAAGGCTTACCGGGCAGAGGATTTCAGAATAAACAGCACGGGAATGGCGCTGAGAATTAGGGTAGCAGACAAACCTTCATCCTCAGCGCCCTGTGCCCACTAGGGAGCTATCAGTAGGTAAGATTTGTCTAACCTGCTGATAGTTCCCCTTTAATAGCATGCATGTATTCAGAATGGGGAGAAAGCCGCTGCCAGACTTCTAATGGTTGCAGTCTCTTTCTCTTCACAACAAAAGGACTTGTAAAGCATGTTAAAATCCAAGTTCCTGTTTCTTCTCCCTCCAAACCACGTCTGCTGTTGGAGAAGAGTCAGGACACCCCCATACACAAAATCATTGGTTTGGATCAAATAATGTAATGTTTATGGCCATCTTAAGAATATGACACGAATATGAAATCTAATGACTTGCTTTAATCCATAGAGAGACGTTCTAGTAATTCTAGTTTGTAGCAGACACAATCTTTACACATCTTCAAGTCATCTCAGTTCTAATAGAAATACTGTTGAATAATGAATGAGTAAGAGGCAGAAATACCACAAGAAGCATAACTTACTGGAACACGGTCTGGATACTTGGCACGGATTTTTGCAGACTCCACGCACCTGTGCTCTGCAAAAAGATAGGGAAAAACATATTGTGTAAGTATATAAGAGGATTCAGAAGAATAACCAGGGATAACACTAAAGTGCTTCAGGCCGGTGACTGGGAATAGACTAGCGCTGTGCGCATGTAGTAGGCCACAGCGCCAGTCTATTGATGTAAAGATCTTAATACGATATACCTACTGGTACATTTGCTTTAAGGTCACTCGAGACCTAACCACAAATGAGCCACACTGCAGGAATGTGAACAATTGGGATCAAAAACCTGCGGAGCAACCAGTAACACAATGGATTCTTTATGAATGAGGCTCGCATTATTGATGGAATGAGTATGACATGGGATTATTCTCATCATGTTTGTGCAGTCATGGCACATATATGTAGAGAAATGATATGTCAAAGTGGTATGCCAAGGTACACATGCACAAATAGGCACAAGCCCCATTGACTTTATTGGCCCGAATGGAGTCAGCAGGTGACTCTCACGGTTTAAGTGTGCCTACAATAAAATTACAGACCTCTCCATTCTTTGTAACTGGGAAAACTTGCAAAGTATCAAATCAAATGCAGTGTATCAAATGCTTATTTTCCCCAGTGTGTTTGTGTGTGTGCGTAAATATCCGCTGCTCCCATAGACTCATTCTTCGCAAGCAGGTGCGAGCTGCGGAGTCCGCAAAGGGGGTCCGTTGGGATTCTATAGTGTGTATATACCCTTATGTAGTAAAAAGAAGAGGTAAGCAGCTGCCAGATAGCTCTGGGGCAGTTTATCTTTTCCAGAACAAGAGGACCAGACAGCTAAAATCCATCAGGCCTCAACAGAATAGAGGATAGATCCCAGTCTTTCCTTTATGACCTGATCCCTGTTTATAGTCTGTTCCTGGTTTTGGCTTCAAAGATCTGTCAGATAAATCTGTCTGTGTAAACACACCATTAATATGCCCTATTCAATTATAAGGACATCACAGAGGAAGGCCCTCAGTATATAGCCCCTAATATTAAAATAACTGCAGCAAATGACCAGACATGGACAAATTTTGTAGGCACATTATCCCAAACCAACATCCAGTATCAGGGTTCACGCACTGCAGCCAAGACGTGGTAGCCATGTGAGACAGCAATGACATGCAAGTCGGCACAGTTTTTATACTGACTGCAGCTACACGCAGTTTCGGCTATTAGTTTCAGGTATAACAGCTAACCGCTGGTGAACCCACAGTATCTTAAGGTCATTACCAATAGTGTCTGCCATGCCAGGTCCTTCCTGCGGCACAATATGAAGCTAGCCTAATAATTGTATCTCAGCTGTAATGACACCAAATACATAATTAACATAAAAAAATGTAAATCTGGCAAGATGTTAATGGGATTTTGTTCACAGACATAATAATGATCGCTCATGCTTACGCTAATGGCCAGGATCCCAATACTAACAGCTGTGACCTTCTTGTTGGGTAGCTAAGTCTACCATCTCCCCAGCCATGTTGATTCAGGGAGCAGATCCCACCTCTGCTCCCAGTATTGAGATCTCCATTTACTGCCGCTGACCTTCACCTTGTTTCCTATGGAATGTTCTCAGTAAACACTGGGGGCACAGGATGAGTGATAGGGGGTCTGCTGCTACATACAAGGTTTATTTATTAATCCTAGCTGGTGACTGGATATCACTGACATGTGACTGAATTACCACGCTCCAGCTGATTTGTCCTGTGTAATGTGATTTATCCGGATTTACAAGTTACACAACTTTCTAAATTTAAGAGAAGACTAGACAAGAATGTTTTTCATGGATATACCGCGCACACACACTATGGTAAGGGAGCACTTTAGCGTCTCTATTAGGAGCTGCTAACAGCATTATCTGCAAAGTACTGATGTTTGGTTCCCTTTAAATCCAAGAGGGAGAAAAAGAGTACAGGAAAATAATAAAGTAAACTTACCTGTCCTCCTGCCCCGTAGCGCCACGGACAATCACTTGGCCGGGCCGTGACACCACATAGAAGAGTCGGGTATGTGACGTACAAGGGTTTCAGCTGAAAATGACATCCACGGTTCTCAACAGAAACCAGGATCGGTGCTACAGGGGCTCAGGGATGGGTGAGTTTACTTTATTATTTTCCCGCACCCTCGTGCCTTCCTCCCTTTTCCTTAGATTAAAGGGAACCTGTCACCCCCCGTGCCGGGGTGACAGGCTCCCGACCCCCCGTTAGAGACCCCTATACTTACCTAATCCCGCCGGGTCCCGCTTCTGGATTCGGTCGGGTCCCGGAGATCTCAGCCGCTGCAGCCCGGCGCGCGCGCTGAGAGATGAGTCCAACGCTCATAGAGAATGACGGAGCGCTGGACTCTCCTGTCATTCTCTATGGGTGTTGGACTCATCTCTCAGCGCGCGCGCCGGGCTGCAGCGGCTGAGATCTCCGGGACCCGACTGAATCCAGAAGCGGGACCCGGCGGGATGAGGTAAGTATAGGGGTCTCTAACGGGGGGTCGGGAGCCTGTCACCCCGGTACGGGGGGGTGACAGGTTCCCTTTAAGACTGGTGTCTGAGACAGTGGGCTTAAGAAATTCCACTTTAAGTATATGTACATTACTTCAGGTCACCCTGAACACATACGGCTTGCTGTGTCATCCATCCATCTTTCCCTGTATATTATGCTGAAGTCATTGTACTCTTCTATCATTTATGTATTGAGATCTGTATTCTCCTCTCTGCAGCGTCAGTCCCTTTATACAATGGTCTTCATTTTGCAGCCAAAGTGGGAGGGTATTAAAGGAGTGTTCACATCTCCACTAATACAGTTATACATGTAAAGTTTGTCATTCATACACTTTTGCAAATACAATCATTTATCAGACTTGCATCAATTTTCTAATATGCTGCTCTTTTCCTCCCATTGTTGACAGCTTGTTGTTTAGGTTACAGACCACCTCCCTGCTCTAACAGCAGTGGTCTGGCTTGTGTATATATACTGTACAATATATATATATATATATATATATATATATATATATATATATATGTAAACTCTGTGTGTGTGTGTGTGTGTGTGTGTATGTGTGTGTATATACACACACACACACATCTACATTACAACTATATACCAGCCAGACCACTGCTTTTAGAGCAGAGAGGTGTTCTGTAACCTAAACAAGTTGTCAACAATGGGAGGGAAAGAACAGTTTATTAGTAGAAGGAGGAAAGTTTACTAAATTTAGATATTTGCAAGAATATTTAACTTGACAAGTCCTATGAGTATAACTCTTTTAGTTTTTACGAGAATACCCCTTTAACATAGTAATAAAAGTTCCAAGTATATGCTACATGCTATGGCAGAGATCTTAAGCTCACAAATTTCCATCCATCAATGTATTGACAGAGTAATCCATAAATGATGAATGGAGGCTTAACAGCTGGGATCCCCCTGATCTCCTGGGCATCTGGTGGAGGTGGCCACAGTCACTGTGCCATTTCCATATATCTCATACAGTATGAAGCACCACCTACCCATCAGGGACATCAGGATTTTATAACCACATTATTGGGGAGGCTGGGACCCCCACAGATCAGACATTTGTGCTCTATTCAACTGAAAACCATACATGTATTTTATAGGAGTGTCAGATCCCTATAGGGGGTAAACATCATAGAGGACTAAAAAAAAAAAGCAGGCAAACAGTGCAACAATGTCTCCATTGACTTCCACAGCAAAAAAAAAACAAACAAAAAACATACAGTGGTTATCCAGTGTTTGAAAAACATGGCCACTTTCTTCCAGAGACAACACAGTTCAGGTGTGATTTGCAATTAAAGAGGTACTCTGAACTATGCGTATTTTGAGTGTACGGCCGGGGAGGGGGTGGATATAGAAGCCCCCGATTCCAGCGCCGGGTCCAGAATCGCGCCGCCCCGTTCCCCCATCCGGCTGCCGCTTCCTGGTCTGAGCTGTGGCTTAAGACGTGACGTCTCAAGGCAGCTCAGCCATTCAGCGGTCGTAGCGGAGTCCCGCCTTGGCCGCTGAATAGCTGAGCTGCCGCTGAATAGCTGAGCTGCCTTGAGACGTCACATCTCAAGCCACAGCTCAGACCAGAAAGCGGCAGCCAGATGGGGGAACGGGGCGCCGCAATCCGGGACCCGGCGCTGGACTCGGGGAGATAAGCGACCGATGGTTTCTATATCCACCCCCTCCCCGGGCGTACACTCAAAATACACACAGCCCTGAGTACCACTGTAAAGGGGTTATCCAGTGTGGGGGCACTTTTTGGGGGGACCGGGGAGGAGGTGGCTGAAATAAAAGACGTCCACTCACCTCCCCCGGTTCCAGCGGCGGGTCACTTATCGCGGCGCTCCGGTCCTTGGCCGCTTCCTGGTGTCTGACGCCGCCCGAGACGCTACGTCTCCGGGCCGCTCAGCCACTCAGTAAAGGAGGCGGGATGCGAGCGGACTTCAAACGGATCCCGCCTCCTTCACTGAGTGACTGAGCGGCCGTGAGACGTAGCGTCTCGGGTGGCATCAGACACCAGGAAGCGGCCGGGAACCGGGGACCGGAGCGCCACGATGAGTGACCCGCCGCTGGAACCGGGGAGGTGAGTGGACGTCTTTTATTTCAGCCACCTCCTTCCCGGTCCCCCCCCAAAAAAGTGCCCCCACACTGGATAACCCCTTTAAGTTCCATTCACTTCAATGGAACAGAGTTGCAAAACTTGCACTTAAACTGGAGACGAGAGTGGTGCTGTCTCTGAAGGAAAGTGACCATGTTTTTATAACACTGAATAACCCATGCACCACTTGTATCACTAGCCTATTGGAGGGGGAGGCAGATACAAGACAGAAGCTCATGCATTATGTATTATATAGTGCTGTGAGCTCATGTTTATCGGGGGATGGGCTGTACATAACACAGCCATGGGATCTTGCACTTAGCAGAACAGTTATTAGCTAGATATCAGCTCCATTCTGACACTGCCCTAGACCATGTGGCTGATGCTCAGACTCGCTGAAAAAGCGGGGGTCACTTTCTCGTTCCAAAGACAGCATCATGAGGACAATCCCATCACGTTTTGGGACATACACTGGGCTACCATGTGCAGGAAGGTGACACTATAAAAAGGGTGATCATGTGATCTTACTAGCTAGCCATTAGTATACACAGATATATACAAGTAATGGCTAGACAGTAGGATCACATGATCCACCCACCCATAGTGTCCTGTCTACACGTACATTGGATATCACCTGTTAGGTGGTGACAGGGTACTGTGATAGGAGGGGGAGTAGAACATATAGACTGATGTGTAGGGGTATGAGGCGGCTGTAGGGCACATACACTGATGTGTAGGGGGATGGGGGGGCTGTAGGGCACATACACTGATGTGTAGGGGGATGGGGGGGCTGTAGGGCACATACACTGATGTGTAGGGGGATGATGGGGCTGTAGGGCACATACACTGATGTGTAGGGGGATGGGGGGCTGTAGGGCACATACACTGATGTGTAGGGGGATGGGGGGGCTGTAGGGCACATACACTGATGTGTAGGAGTATGAGGCGGCTGTAGGGCACATACACTGATGTGTAGGAGTATGAGGCGGCTGTAGGGCACATACACTGATGTGTAGGGGTATGAGGCGGCTGTAGGGCACATACACTGATGTGTAGGGGGATGATGGGTCTGTAGGGAACATACACTGATGGGTAGGGGTATGAGGAGTCTGTAGAGCACATACACTGATGTGTAGGGGTATGAGGGGGGCTGTAGGGCACATACACTGATGGGTAGGGGTATGAGGCGGCTGTAGGGCACATACACTGATGTGTAGGAGTATGAGGCGGCTGTAGGGCACATACACTGATGTGTAGGGGGATGATGGGTCTGTAGGGAACATACACTGATGGGTAGGGGTATGAGGAGTCTGTAGAGCACATACACTGATGTGTAGGGGTATGAGGGGGGCTGTAGGGCACATACACTGATGTGTAGGGGTATGATGGGGCTGTAGGGCACATACACTGATGTGTAGGGGTATGAGGGGGGCTGTAGGGCACATACACTGATGGGTAGGGGTATGAGGGGGGCTGTAGGGCACATACACTGATGTGTAGGGGTATGATGGGGCTGTAGGGCACATACACTGATGTGTAGGGGTATGAGGGGGGCTGTAGGGCACATACACTGATGTGTAGGGGTATGATGGGGCTGTAGGGCACATACACTGATGTGTAGGGGTATGATGGGGCTGTAGGGCACATACACTGATGTGTAGGGGTATGAGGGGGGCTGTAGGGCACATACACTGATGGGTAGGGGTATGAGGGGGGCTGTAGGGCACATACACTGATGTGTAGGGGTATGATGGGGCTGTAGGGCACATACACTGATGTGTAGGGGTATGATGGGGCTGTAGGGCACATACACTGATGTGTAGGGGTATGAGCGGGGCTGTAGGGCGCATACACTGATGTGTAGGGGTATGATGGGGCTGTAGGGCACATACACTGATGTGTAGGGGTATGAGGGGGCTGTAGGGCACATACACTGATGTGTAGGGGTATGAGGGGGCTGTAGGGCACATACACTGATGTGTAGGGGTATGAGGGGTCTGTAGAGCACATACACTGATGTGTAGGAGTATGAGGCGGCTGTAGGGCACATACACTGATGTGTAGGGGTATGAGGGGGCTGTAGGGCACATACACTGATGTGTAGGGGTATGATGGGTCTGTAGGGCACATACACTGATGTGTAGGGGTATGAGGGGGGCTGTAGGGCACATACACTGATGTGTAGGGGTATGAGGGGGCTGTAGGGCACATACACTGATGTGTAGGGGAGTATGATGGGGCTGTAGGGCACATACACTGATGTGTAGGGGTATGATGAGGCTGTAGGGCACATACACTGATGGGTAGGGGTATGATGAGGCTGTAGGGCACATACACTGATGTGTAGGGGGATGGGGGGGCTGTAGGGCACATACACTGATGGGTAGTGGTATGAGGGGGCTGTAGGGCACATATGATGTGTAGAGGGTATGAGGAGGCTGTAGGGCACATACACTGATGGGTAGTGGTATGAGGGGGCTGTAGGGCACATATAATGATGTGTAGAGGGTATGAGGCGGCTGTAGGGCACATACACTGATGTGTAGGGGTATGAGGGGGGCTGTAGGGCACATACACTGATGTGTAGGGGGATGATGGGGCTGTAGGGCACATACACTGATGTGTAGGGGGGTATGATGGGGGCTGTAGGGCACATACACTGATGTGTAGGGGGATGATGTGGCTGTAGGGCTATGCAAAAGAAGGGTCCGTGGAGTCTCAGTTACGAGTCTCAAAACACGGGAATAGCCAGATATCCCTCCAGGGGAGGGAAGCCTATTGCCAAGGGGGTGCCTCCCAGTGGGGAGATCACCAAACCACCTTGATACGTAGCCCCTTAAGTCCCACTCGGTTGCGAGTATTGGAACATAAATAGGGAAATACCAGGGTGGCCCCTTATATGTCAAAGTCTAACTCTGTGGCGAGTATTGCGGCATGTCGCAATACTCGCCACAGAGTTAGACTTTGACATATAAGGGGCCACCCTGGTATTTCCCTATTTATGTTCCAGTACTCGCAACCGAGTAGGACTTAAGGGGCTACGTATCAAGGTGGTTTGGTGATCTCCCCACTGGGAGGCACCCCCTTGGCAATAGGCTTCCCTCCCCTGGAGGGATATCTGGCTATTCCCGTGTTTTGAGACTCGTAACTGAGACTCCACGGACCCTTCTTTTGCATATTTAAATTTATAGGGGGCAATGCATCAGTGGAGACTCTTTAGTGAGTACTCTATCTGATTTTTTTTTGTCGCTGGTCTCCCTGAGTTCAGCGATTGCTGTGTTCTGTAGGGCACATACACTGATGTGTAGGGGGATGATGGGGCTGTAGGGCACATACACTGATGTGTAGGGGGATGATGGGGCTGTAGGGCACATACACTGATGTGTAGGGGGATGATGGGGCTGTAGGGCACATACACTGATGTGTAGGGGGATGATGGGGCTGTAGGGCACATACACTGATGTGTAGGGGTATGAGGGGGCTGTAGGGCACATACACTGATGTGTAGGGGTATGATGGGGCTGTAGGGCACATACACTGATGTGTAGGGGGATAATGGGTCTGTAGGGCACATACACTGATGTGTAGGGGGATGATGGGGCTGTAGGGCACATACACTGATGTGTAGGGGTATGAGGGGGCTGTAGGGCACATACACTGATGGGTACAAGTATGATGGGTCTGTAGGGCACATACACTGATGTGTAGGGGTATGATGGGGCTGTAGGGCACATACACTGATGTGTAGGGGGATAATGGGTCTGTAGGGCACATACACTGATGTGTAGGGGGATAATGGGTCTGTAGGGTACATACACTGATGTGTAGGGGGATGGGGGGGCTGTAGGGCACATACACTGATGTGTAGGGGTATGATGGGGCTGTAGGGCACATACACTGATGTGTAGGGGGATGGGGGGCTGTAGGGCACATACACTGACGTGTAGGGGGATGGGGGGGCTGTAGGGCACATACACTGATGTGTAGGGGGATGGGGGGGGCTGTAGGGCACATACACTGATATGTAGGGGGATGGGGGGCTGTAGGGCACATACACTGATGTGTAGGGGTATGAGGGGGGCTGTAGGGCACATACACTGATATGTAGGGGGATGGGGGGCTGTAGGGCACATACACTGATGTGTAGGGGGATGGGGGGGCTGTAGGGCACATACACTGATATGTAGGGGGATGGGGGGCTGTAGGGCACATACACTGATGTGTAAGGGGATGGGGGGGCTGTAGGGCACATACACTGATGTGTAAGGGGATGGGGGGGCTGTAGGGCACATACACTGATATGTAGGGGGATGGGGGGCTGTAGGGCACATACACTGATGTGTAGGGGGATGGGGGGGCTGTAGGGCACATACACTGATATGTAGGGGGATGGGGGGCTGTAGGGCACATACACTGATGTGTAAGGGGATGGGGGGGCTGTAGGGCACATACACTGATGTGTAGGGGTATGAGGGGGGCTGTAGGGCACATACACTGATGGGTAGGGGGATGGGGAGCTTGTGGTAAAGTGTAATGACGCCATAACAGCCATGGTGAGGGATGACATGGCTCTCCATTATGATATGACAGGATACAGTGTTGGGGGATGGGGCAGTCAGCTGTTCGGTAGGCTCCGGTACACGGACACGGCTTTATACTCGGCGCAGAGCCCCTGCCCTCCTCCCCCGGACACCCCGGCCTCTTACCCAGTGCGTGGTCTTCTTTGAACATCCACTTCATGTTACCGAGCGCTGACAGCAACGACAACAACAACAGGGCGGGGCCTCGCTGTGATGTCACTTCCGGAGCAGAACGCTTCCTGCTGCCGACTCCACCCGCCCCAAGGGAAAGCTGGGAGGGGAGATCTGTCAGTCACTGTGTGACGTCATCCTGCACTGTAGATGCTAGTGGAGTGATGTGCTTAGGTCACACTGGCAGTGCCCGGGCTCTATTACACACCTCTATAGGCTTCATGAGTTATCAAACAAAATGTCCATACTGTAGGGAGGAAGAAGAGTCAGCGGGAAGGTCTCCTCCCCCGGTGCCTGGAAGCATAGGCGGCTGTCTGTCCGATAGGGTTATACTTGTTCTGTATATGGGAGGGGATACAGCCAGTTATGAATCACCTCTGCTGTATAGCATTCTTGTGGTATTACTATATCACTGTGTAATGGAGATTGCGGCCCTTTCCTGACAATGTTCTTGTATTATCCCCCCCACTCCCATTACCAGATCACATGGTTGTTCACACCTCCCTGAAGCTGGTAGTTCACTAGTAGTTCAATTATTAAAGGGGTTATCCAGCGCTACAAAAACATGGCCACTTTCCCCCTCTCTTGTCTCCACATTGGGTGGGGTTTCAAACTCAGTTCCATTGAAGTAAATGGACCTTAATTACAAACCGCACCTGACCTGGAGACAAGAGAGGGGGGAAAGTGGCCATGTTTTTGTAGCACTGGATAACCCCATTAGATTCATCACACCCTGAAATTAAATATAGATCCCTAAACTAGTACTGATTCCAAACCAGACCTCCTAAACTAATACTGACCCCCAAACCGCCTGGACTATAGTCCCCAAACCAGACCTCCTAAACTAATACTGACCCCCAAACCACCTGGACTATAGTCCCCAAACCAGACCTCCTAAACTAATACTGACCCCCAAACCGCCTGGACTATAGTCCCCAAACCAGACCTCCTAAACTAATACTGACCCCCAAACCGCCTGGACTATAGTCCCCAAACCAGACCTCCTAAACTAATACTGACCCCCAAACCGCCTGGACTATAGTCCCCAAACCAGACCTCCTAAACTAATACTGACCCCCAAACCGCCTGGACTATAGTCCCCAAACCAGACCTCCTAAACTAATACTGACCCCCAAACCGCCTGGACTATAGTCCCCAAACCAGACCTCCTAAACTAATACTGACCCCCAAACCGCCTGGACTATAGTCCCCAAACCAGACCTCCTAAACTAATACTGACCCCCAAACCGCCTGGACTATAGTCCCCAAACCAGACCTCCTAAACTAATACTGACCCCCAAACCGCCTGGACTATAGTCCCCAAACCAGACCTCCTAAACTAATACTGACCCCCAAACCGCCTGGACTATAGTCCCCAAACCAGACCTCCTAAAATAATACTGCCCCTAAACCCCCTAGACCAGGGGTTCTCAACCTGCGGTAAGTGTACCCCAGGGGGTACGCACCACAGGTTGAGGGGGTACGCGGGAGGTAGGGAAAAAAAAAACTTTTGCTTTTGGTGCTGGGACGCTGCTATCACCCAGCAATGTCACGACACCAGTTATAGCCATTGCACTCTACTTCCTTCCCCCAGTAGCAGCCCAGCAGCGTTGAGTGTGTGGGACAGGGTTTAAAAATGCTCCTGGGGAAAGGAAGGAGAGACTGCACAGCTGACAGGGAGTGGCGGTACCAAAACCCCCGGACCCCACACAGCTCAGTATAGCACCCTCTGCTGCCGACTGCTCTGCTTGCTTGCTTGGATGCGGGGGTGCTATGCCGCGCTCAGTAATGGATTCTCCCTCCCCTTCGATGCCAAATACATCACCCCCTTATCAGATCTGCAGCGCCGGCTCTCAAGTTCCCTCAGCAGCAGCTCACCAAGCTCCGTCCCACACAGAACCCTGTGAGCTGCTGCTGAGGGAACTTGAGAGCAGGCCCGGCGCTGCAGATCTGATGAGGGGTACACAGGGGATGAAGTGGGAGAGGGGGGATATATTTGGCATCAGAGGGGGGGTTCAATTACTGAGTGCAGCATAGCCCCCCCCGCATGCCGGGAACCAACCAAGCAAACAGAGCAGCTGGCGGCAGGGGGTGCTATACTGAGCTGTGTGGGGTCCGGGGGTGGGGTGGGGTCCCCTCGGCCCTCACTCTGAAGCTCTGAGCCTGGATATGATCTCCCCTTGGCTCAAAGTCTGGAAAAGAGAGGAAGATCCGCTCCATGTCCGGATTAGGTGAGTATAACGTTTTTTTGTTTGTGTTGGGGCATGGGGGGGATTTACAATGGGGACATAGCAGGGAAGGGGTCATTATTACTATATGGGGAAACAGGACAGGGCGCATATTTACTATGGGGCACAGCATGGCACACTATTACTATATGGGGGCATAGCAGGAGGCATTATTACTATATGGAGGCACAGCAGGAGACATTATTACTATATGGGGGCACAGCAGGAGGCATTATTACTATATGGAGCAGGGGTTCGTAAATGCAGGGGGCATTATTACTATATGGATGGCACAGCAGGGGACACTATTACTATATGGAGGACACAATATAAACATTGTTATTATATAGGGCAGGGGATCTTACAGCAGTGTGTAATCCACATACCTACTGACTTTACTGGACATGACACCAAACAGTGCTTTACCACTGTATGGGACCCTATATGTGGGAAAAAGGGAAGGAAGTTGCTGGAAAAGTGTGGAGCCTAAGATCTTTGTCTGGCAGGTTCAGAAGAGATGAATTGTAGCTGCAAGAAATTATCATGGAGGCCTGGGCCAGAGGGAGAAAAAAGGAAATTGATGCTTCAGAAGACGTCACCTGTGAGTCACTGGACTTGTTTTTTTTTTGTATTTTGTAGAACATTATTTTTTTTAGGGGTGCCCTGAGGTAAAAAAAAATTCCAAGAGGTGACTCCCCCCAGACCTCACTCAGTTCAGCCCTGATCGATAGTAACGTCATGGGAAGGTATCTATCTACATGGGAGGGTATCTGGCTACATGGGGGAAGTATCTGACTACATGAAGGAGGTATCTAGCTACATGGGGAGGTATCTGGCTACATGGGGAGGTATCTGACTACATGGAAGGGTATCTGACTACATGGAGGAGGTATCTGACTACATGAGAGGGTATCTGCCTACATGGGGAAGTATCTGACTACATGAAGGAGGTATCTGACTACATGGGGGATATATCTGACTACATGGGAGGGTATCTTGCTACATGAGGGAAGTATCTGACTACATTAAGGAGGTATCTGACTACATAGGAGGGTATCTGGCTAGATGGGGGAGGTATCTGGCTATATGGGCGGAGGTATCTGACTACATGAAGGAGGTATCTGGCTACATGGGGAGGTATCTGACTACATGGCAGGGTATCTGGCTATATAAAGGAGGTATCTGGCTACATGGGTGAGGTATCTGACTACATGGGGGAGGTATCTGACTACATGGGGGAGGTATCTGGCTACATGGGTGAGGTATCTGACTACATGAATGAGGTATCTGACTACATGGGGGAGGTATCTGACTACATGAAGAAGGTATCTGGCTACATGGGAGGTATCTATTTTATGTATTTGTATAGCGCACACAGATTCCGCAGCACTTCACCTATCTGTATGTTTTTGGGTGTGGGAGGAAACAGGAGTACCCAGAGGAAACCCACACAAACACAGAAAGAATATACAAACTCTTTGCAGATGTTGGGGAGGTATATGGCTACATGGGGGAGGTATCTGACTATATGGGGAGGTATCTGGGTACATGGGGGAGGTATTTGGCTACATGGGGCAGGAATGATGGGAGGAGTTATCTGGCTGCAGGGGGACATATTCAGCTCCATGGGGCAGATCTGGCAGTAAGAGCCATATCCAGATTCAGAGGACAAATCTGGCTGGAAGAGACATATCTGGCTACAGGGGGCATAACTGGCTAAAGGGGACATATCTGGCTAGGGGCATATCCGGCTTCAGGGGGCATACGTGGCTAGGGGCACATCTGGCCATACTTAGCCGAAAGGGGTATATGTGTCTGCAAAGGATGTATTTGGCTGCAGGGAACATATATGGCTCCAGGGGCATAGCTAGCTGAAAGGGACATATCATTTCCTGTCTGTGCTCCAGCTTACTTCTGTGGCCCCCTATCCTGTTGCAGCACTGATTGGCTTAGCAGCTGTTAGGGACCTGTAAGACTGAGAAGCAGGTGGGAGTGAGGGAAGGTAAACATCATCTATTCAAGGCCAGGTGGCTAATTAGTGTAATAGGCAGTGGCTACATTCTCACAGCGCAGAGCCATAGGCCATAACAGTACAGAGTATGGCAGCAGATTTCAATGTGAAACGTACGTGTGAATCAACCCTAAGGCATTGTTTATAATCAATCACATTCTTGGGGGTACTCGGCTGGAGCATCTGGTCGCATGGGGGTATTTGGCTTTAAAAAGGTTGAGAAACACTGGCCTGGACTATAGTCGCCAAACCAGACCTCCTAAACTAATACCCCAAACCGCCTAGACCATGGGTATCCAAACTGCGGCCCTCAAGATGTTGCAATACTACATTTCCTATCATACCTGGACAGCCCGCCAAATCCAAAGCTTTAGCTGTCTGGGCATGATGGGAATTATGGTTTTCTAACAACTGGATGGCCGCAGTTTGGAGACCCATGGCCTAGACCAGTGCTTCCCAACCTTTTCCACCTCGGGGCACCCCTACTAAATAATGTTCTACAAAATAAGAAAACCGTCATACAGGGACTCACAGGTGACGTCTTCTTTGATCTGAGGAGTCACTTTCCCTTTTCCTCTCTATCTGGCCCAGACCTCCATGATGATTCCTTCCAGCTACTTTTCATCTCTTCAGAACCTGCGAGACAAACAATTTAGGCTCCGCACATTTCTAGCAACTTCCTTTCCTTTCTCCCTCCTGTCGGCTCCCAAAGTAACTGCACTGTTTGGTGTTATGTGCAGTAAAGAGAGTAGGAATGTGGGATGCCCCCTGTATGTAGGATCCCCTGCTGTGCCCCCTGTATGTAGGATCCCCTGCTGTGATGAACTAATAATGCCCCCAGAGGTGCCCCCATGAACTAATAATGCCCCCAGAGGTGCCCCCATGAACTAATAATGCCCCCAGAGGTGGCCCCCATATACTAATAATGCCCCCAGAGGTTCCCCCATGAACTAATAATGCCCCCAGAGGTGCCCCTATATACTAATAATGCCCCCAGAGGTGCCCACATGAGCTAATAATGCCCCCAGAGGTGCCCCCATGAACTAATGCCCCCAGAGGTGGCCCCCATATACTAATAATGCCCCCAGAGGTGGCCCCATATACTAATAATGCCCCCAGAGGTGCCCCCATGAACTAATAATGCCCCCAGACGTGCCCCTATATACTAATAATGCCCCCAGAGGTGCCCCCATACAATAATAATGCCCCCAGAGGTGCCCCCATGAACTAATAATGCCCCCAGAGGTGGCCCCCATATACTAATAATTCCCCCAGAGGTGGCCCCCATAACTAATAATGCCCCTAGAGGTGCCCCCATGAGCTAATAATGCCCCCAGAGGTCCCCTCATGAGCTAATAATGCCCCAGAGGTGCCCCCATATACTATAATGCCCCCAGAGGTGCCCCCATATACTAATAATGCCCCCAGAGGTGGCCCCCATATACTAATAATGCCCCCAGAGGTGCCACCATATACTAATAATGCCCCCAGAGGTGCTCCCATATACTAATAATGCCCCCAGAGGTGCCCCCATGAACTAATAATGCCCCCAGAGGTGCCCCCATAACTAATAATGCTCCCAGAGGTGCCCCCATATACTAATAATGCCCCCAGAAGTGCCCCCATATACTAATAATGCCCCCAGAGGTGCCCCCATATACTAATAATGCCCCCAGAGGTGCCCCCCATGAGCTAATAATGCCCCCAGAGGTGCCCCCATATACTAATAATGCCCCCAGAGGTGCCCCCATATACTAATAATGCCCCCAGAGGTGGCCCCCATATATTAATAATGCCCCCAGAGGTGCCCCCATATACTAATAATGCCCCCAGAGGTGCCCCCATGAACTAATAATGCCCCCCATGAACTAATAATGCCCCCAGAGGTGCCCCCATATACTAATAATGCCCCCAAAGGTGCCCCCCATGAACTAATAATGCCCCCTGCTCTGCCCCTTAAAAAAAACAAACATCCTACTCACCTAATCCGCGCTGTGGCTGCAGGCAGCAGCTCCTCCTCCTCTTCGGGCTCCATTTTGCGAGCCGCGGGGACGGGACTTCCGGTAGACGTGATGACGTCACATCATCACGCCTGCCGGAGAGGTCACGTCCCGGCCTCCCATAAGCGCCGGCAGCCTATGGGAGTGAATATAGGAGCAGGATGCTGACACTTCCTGCTCCTATATTCTGCTTACTTTAATGTTCCGCCCGCTCATAGTGCGGGCGGGAACACAAAGCGCTCTGTGCATCCCGAGAAGCTGCGCTGCTGCAGCTTCTCGGGATGCTTAAAGAGACAGCGTGCATTTCCCACCGGGATCCCGCGGCACCCCTGGCGGGTTCTCCCGGCACACCAGTGTGCCGCGGCACCCCGGTTGGGAAATGCTGGCCTAGACTATAGTCCCCAAACCAGAACTTCTAAAATAATGCACAAGCCAAAAAGACAGAAATGGCTGCACATCGCACCCATGGCTGACACGAAAGCTTATTCAGCTACATTTAAAACCAACATCAGAAGTTAGTATATAATTTGGCCAAACCATATTGCCTCATGTCCCACGTGCAGGTCTTCTGATACACATGAGTCCCTAACCAAAAAACATCACTGTGCCGGTCAGCGACCACAATCCCCGCAAAGCGTGCGCAAGCAGAGAAGGGGGGCACAGCCGTTCCCTGGCTGTGCACGCTTGCGGGGTTGGTGGCCACTGACTGGCACAGTGTGGACTTAGTGTAGGGACCCATGTGTATCAGATACCTGCACGATGGTACATGGGGCAGTATGGCTTGATCAATTCATACACAAAATTCTGATGTTTTTTATTTAGCCTAGGGGCACTAGTATTAGCCATAGGTGTGAGGTGCAGAGCTCTTTTTCTTCCCTGAACCGCATATTGTTTCTCTCTTTTCTGCGTGTTTTGCACTCCTCCTGGTGAGACCCACATGACCGCAATTAGCAGGAGACACCTGAGTGCACATGGTTTTAATCCCTCCTGTCTTTTCCCATTCTGTCTGCAGCAGCTATGGTGAGCGCAATACCTCATCCAGACTTGTGCTGTTTGGGGGCGACCTTCTCCGCCGGTGGTGCTGGCCGGGTTCTGGTGTGGTGTTTTTGGGTCTGGTCCTGTGGCATGGGGGTCGCAGGGCCGTCCCATGGCCCCCGTTCCCTGGCTGTGCACGCCTGCGGGGTTGGTGGCCACTGACTGGCACGGTGTGTACTTAGTGTAGGGACCCATGTGTATCAGATACCTGCACAATGGTACATGGGGCAGTATGGCTTGATCAATTCATACACAAAATTCTGATGTGTTTTTTATTTAGCCTAGGGGCACTAGTATCAGCCATAGGTGTGAGGTGCAGCGCTCTTTTTCTTCCCTGAACCACATTTTACTTCTAAAATAATACTATCCCTAAACTGCCTAGACTTTAGTCCCCAAACCAGACATCCTGAACTAATACTGACCCCAAACCACCTAGACTATAGTCCCCAAACCAGACCTACCTCCTAAACTAATACTGGCCCCTAAACCAGACCTCCTAAACTAATACTGACCCCAAACCGCCTAAACTATAGCCCCCAAACCAGACCTACCTCCTAAACTAATACTGACCTCAAACCACCTAGACTATAGTCCCCAAACCAGACCTACATCCTAAAATAATACTGCCCTTAAACCGCCTAGACTGTAGACCCCAAACCAGACCCTCTAAACTAAAACTGACCATAGACCAGACCCCCTAAACTAATATAGTCCCCAGACCTGACCCCCTAAACTAGTACTGACCCAAGACCAGACCCACTAAACTAATACCGATGCCAGACTAAACCCCCTTAACTAATATAGACCTTAGACTAGGACCCCCAAAATTAATACAGACCCCTGACCACACTCCCTAAACTGTTAGTGACCCAGCGCTAAACCCTGTAAACTAATACTGACCATAGACCAGACCCCCTAAACCAATATAGTCCCCAGACCATACCCCCTAAACTAGTACTGACCCAAGACCAGACTGTCTAAATTAATACTAACTCTAGACCAGACCATCTAAATTCCCCAGACCCCCTTTACTAGTGCTTACCCTAGACCAGACCCACTAAACTAATACTAATGCCAAACTAAGCCTCCCTAACTAATATACACCTAAGACTTGACCCCCCCCAAAAAAAAGAAAAACCAAACAAACAAAAAAACAAAACTAATACAGACCCCTGTTTCCAGTTTCCAGTGTCAGACTGGCCCACCAGAGGACCAGAGGATCCTCCTGTGGGCCCCCAGTGTTAGAACCTGCACAAAGACTGACTGACATGATGTTTCTCCCTGTTTCTTCATTGGTGGGCCCCCAGGATCTTTTTCTCTGGTGGGCCCCAGATACATCAGTCCAACACTGGATATTTTGACCAGTATTGGTCTCTATTAAAGCGACTCTGTACTCACAATATGACCCCCCCAAACCACTTGTACCGTTAGCTGCTTTTAATCCGAGATCTGTCCTGTGGTCCGTTCGGCAGGTGGTGCAGTTATTGTCCTAAAAAAACTACTTTTAGGGTGCCTTCACACCTACAGTATCGCAGCAGAAAATCCGCTGAGGATCCGCAGCAGATTTAACTAAATGAATGAACACAGCATCAAATCCGCACTTACAAATCTGCTGCGGATCCGCAGCGGATTTGACAGTGCGTATTTAATGCTGTGTTCATTCATTTAGTTAAATCTGCTGCGGATCCGCAGCGGATTTTCTGCTGCGATACTGTAGGTGTGAAGGCACCCTTAAACTAGCAGCCCGTGCCAAACGGGAGTATCTGTGCCCTAACTTTGCACCACCCCTCCTCCCTCCTCATCATTAGGAATGCTCCAGGCAGATTGCCTCCTATTCCCCACCTGTTTAGCCCAGCGCATGGGATGGATCGTTAAAGCAGCTGGGCAATGTTCAGCATGGAGAAAATTTACCAGTGGCATTCCAAATGATGAAGAGGGTGGGGAGGAGGGACAGAGGGGTGGTGCAAAGTTAGGGCACAGATACTCCCGTTTGGCACGAGGCTGCCAGTTTAAAAGTAATTTTTTTAGGACAATAACTGCATCAGTTGCCGAACGGACACCAGGACAGATCTCGGATTAAAAGCAGCTGACCGAAGGTACAAGTGATGCTGCTGGGGCTGCAGGAGGCATGCTCTGCCTCAGCTGCTGCTTCTCGGACCAGTAAGTGTTCTTCAGAACTTCTGCTGACGTGCAGACAGAAAATGACCACTCAGCATTGACAGCAGTATAGCATGGGCCCTTTAAATATCATACATGTGAATGCTTGTACAAGTGCTATGATAAAGATTGCTTAAAAGGCATACAAACATGCTGATATCTCTCTGTAGCCGCTTACCCAACCTTTCCGGAGCCACTTTTGTTATATTTGTATATCCTGAGGTTTTTCCTAAATTCCATCCTACAGATATATGTTATTAGCACCTTTGGTGCACTGGAGGTGTCCCTTGTCCCCTCAGTGCACCATTCCACCCGCCTGTCGCCTCCTTCATTCACACCTACTTCTGCATATTTAAGTATGCATAGGCAGGCTGGTCTCCTGTATGGAGATGGGCTCCTGTTCCTGTGCATGCGCGGTAAAGAAACCAGCCTGATTATGCATACCTGAATATGCATAAGCAGGTGTGAATGTAGGAGGCGGCAGGTGGGATGAAGAACGCCCCCAGTGCACCAAAGGAACTAATTAAAGCGACTCTGTACCCACTGTTCCTCCTCCCCCAACCACTTATACCTGTTTGTAGCTCATGTGAAGTCCATTCTTCTGGTATATTTCGGAACGCTGGTAGAGGTTTCGTTCGGCTGAAAAATAAACTTTAGTTGAGGAGATGCCGTGTCTAAGAGGCGGGGCCAAGAGCGTTTGTGCTCAGGTGATGCGCCGCCTGTGTGGTCCTGGTCTGCGTCTCCCCCTCCTCTGGTTCTGCCCTCACAGGCCAAGTTGTTCTTGCGCCTGTGCCATGCTTGTAACCCCCTGGCGCCGTTGCCTGACGTTGCGGGTCATGTTGTGGGTCACGCTGCGCGTCATCCACGTTGTCTTAGCGACGTGCTTCTGCCTGGCCCACCTCCCATGTCAGTGTGAGCCGCCTCCTGTTGTCCCAGTCCCGCCCCCCTTGTCTGTTTGCGGCCAACACGCCCCCCGCTTACGCTCCTTGCGTCCGTCCTCTCCTCGGCTTCACATCACATGCGCCGTTGAGCACCGTAGCGCACGTATCCCGCGCAGGCGCAGTGACGCTTTACACTGACCGGAGAAGACCGTTCGCGTCACTGCGCCTGCGCGGGATACGTGCGCTACGGTGCTCAAAGGCGCATGTGATGTAAAGCCGAGGAGAGGACGGACGCAAAGAGCGTAAGTGGGGGGGGTGTTGGCCGCAGACGGACATGGGGGGCTGGACTGGGACAACGGGAGGCGGCTCACACTGACATGTGAGGCGGGCCAGGCAGAAGCGTGTAGCTAAGACAACGTGGATGACGCGCAGCGTGACCCACAATGTGAGCCGCAACGCCAGGCAACAGCGCCAGGGGGTTACAAGCATGGCGCAGTCGCAAGAACAACTTGGCCTGTGAGGGCGGAACCAGAGGAGGGGGAGACGCAGACCAGGACCACACAGGCGGCGCTTCACCTGGGCACGAACGCTCTCGGCCCGCCTCTTAGACACAGCATTTCTTCAACTAGTTTATTTTTTAGCCAAACGAAACCTCTACCAGTGTTCCGAAACATACCAGAAGAATGGACTTCACATGAGCTACAAACAGGTATAAGTGGTTGGGGGAGGAGGAACAGTGGGTACAGAGTCGCTTTAACATATTCCTTTCAGATGCAATTTTTAAAAAAACGGGAGGACATATAAATATAACAAGTTAAGCAGATACAGGGAGATATCAGCAAGTTTATATCAACAAACCTGCTTATAGTTACCTTTAACCGAAACATGCTAGATGCCTGCTACTTTTGTCTCCATGATGTCAAGCTGTTTTTATGGTATGGACCAAAAAAAGATTTCTTCAGATTGTTGAAGACATTTCTTGTGCTGGACATTCTTCTTTCATATTATATAAAATGTATTCTTGGCATTCTGCTGATATTCCAAATAAGTTTACAACATGAAAAGGGAGTAAAGTAATTATACCCTGGTGAATTCCAGAGAAGAATACCAATTGAGGTAATCAGCTATAGGCTCCATTGTGTGGACCTGCGTCATACTACATTACAATACAGCTATTGTTCCTTTTACTATAGAAAGTTAAGAATAATCCTCATAACAGAAATATAAATTCCATTTCTGAAATATATCATTTGCAATATGATGTCTTAGAAGATGTAAAGAATGCCCCCCATGGTACAAGTATATTGTACATGTATTAATCATTCCCTTCGTAGCCCTTCAAAGTAAAACTTGATATTCTCTCATTATTTAAACTAAGTTCACGCCCCTATTACTATTAACTATATTGTCAGGCAATTTCTAAACCCGCACATCTCAGGAACAGGAGGGCATATCAAGAAACCGTAATAAGGTGTAGTCAGGGCACCCCAAGCCATTTCATGATAGTAACATCAAATTTATTTGGGGATTGCTACAGGTCCTCTATAAAGGGGTATTCGACTTAAAGGGGTACTCCGGGGGGGGGGGGGGGCTATTTTGGGATCTGGCCGGGGAGGAGGTGGCTGAGGGAAACAACGTCCAATCACCTTCCCAGTTCCAGCGGCAGGTGCCGTATCACGGGGCTCCGGTCCCCTGTGCCCGGCCGCTTCCTGGTGTCTGACGCAAGCTCGAGACCTGACATCTCAAGTCCGCTCAGCCAGTCAGTGACAGAGGCGGGATCTGAGCGGACTTGAAACGGATACTTTCTGCTGAAGACACATAAATCTGTGCCTGAACTTTTCTCTCTGTCTCCCCCTCCTTCCTTCTGAGACAACAGATGTAGGCAAGTTTCTGACTGGCTTTATCTGCAACTTTGTAATGCTAGGAGGGTTATTCTGCGGTAGAGTTTTTTTTTTAAAGCGGTAGTGTAGCGTTTAAAAATTATTCACTAAATAACACACATTACAAAGTTATATGACTTTGTAATGTGTGTTATTTAAGTAAATGGCCCCCTTCCCTGTGTCCCCCCACCCCCGGAAGTGTGGTGTAATATACTCACCAGATTACTGGCGACCCCGGCCACCATCTTGGGTCGAACGACGTCATCTTCGGGAGGCCGGCCAGACCACTCCAGCCGTCCCCCCTCTGCCACGTTATCAGCTGCTCAGCCGTGATTGGCTGAGCACAGTTATGCTCAGCCAATTGCGGCTGAGCTGCTGATGACGCGGCAGAGGGGGGCCGGCATGAGGGATGTCTGGAGCGAAGATAACGCCGTTCGACCCAAGATGGCGGCCGGGGGTCGACAGTAATCTGGTGAGTGTATTACACCACACTTCCGGGGGTGGGGGGGGGACACAGGGAAGGGGGCCATTCACTAACATAACACACATTACAAAGTTGTATAACTTTGTAATGTGTGTTATTTAGTGAATAATTTTTGAACGCCGCACTACCCCTTTAACTCTGCCAGCATTACAAAGAAACTACAATGTTCGCTTCAAAAAAATTAAACACATTTTCTATGGGAAGAGACTGCTCGGTTCTCAAACTGCCTTCCTGAACCAATTAAGTTTGAGAACCGAGGTACCACTTGTACTTACAAATTATAAAATGGCTGAGCGTTGTGCACCTTCCAGCTATGATCTGTGGGGCTACTATAGCGTACTGATCTTGTACTTCCGTATATATTGTGTAGTGATATACTATGTACTGTCATACAATCATATGCTGCTTCTGGAAATCCATCTTATCTTGTGATGCTCTGATATTTACTATACAGCAATGTTCTGCATCTTGTGGCCCTGTATCTGCAGGGGAACTACAACTCCCAGCAAAGCATCGCTGTACAGGCACACACAGATATGCAGGAGGCCCCGGAGCAGTCACTTCCGGTGTGCTGCTTGTCAATGCCGAGTGCTTCCGGTTGATGGCGTCCGTTGCCATGGAGACACCAGTATGGAGACCGCGCGTTTAGAAGCTCCTAGGTGGTAAATACGGGTTCCGAGGCTCGGTTCCTCCGAAAGGGGGATACGACCGCGAGGAGACGGGAAGACTGGAGGGGGGTGGAGGTGGATTACAAAGCATAGCGAACGGGGTGCACAGGACTACAAGGGGGATACATGTAGGAGCGCATAGAAAAGTATGCGGGGTGGAATATAGCGGTGCACAGGTGGAACTATACCCAGGGGGTCTACACACAGGGTATATAGAGGGACGCAGGGGTGTATATACAGGTACATGAGATGGGGGACATATAGAACTACACAGGGTATATACAGGTACACAGGAGTGTATATACAGGTACATGAGATGGGGGACATATAGAACTACACAGGGTATATACAGGTACACAGGAGTGTATATACAGGTACAAGACAGGAGAATATGTAGTTACACAAGGTGGGTGATAGGGATACACAGGATGTATATAGAGCTATGCATGAGGACGCATAGAGGAGTGTATATACAGGTACATGAGATGGGGAGCTATGGAACTAGGTATATATATATATATATATATATATATATATATATATATATATATATATATATATATATAGAGGTACACAGGAGGGAGTATATAGCGCATTATATGTAAAGGTACATGAGATGGGGAGATGTAGAACCACACAGGAGATATATATATATATATATATATATATATATATATATATATATATATATATGAGAGAGAGAGGTACACATGAGGGAGTATATAGAGGATTATATATAAAAGTACATGAGATGGGGAGATGTAGAACTACACGGTATATACAGAGGTACACAGGAAGGAGTATATAGAGGAATATATATAAAGGTACATGAGATGGGGAGATGTAGAATTACACAGGCTATATATACAGAGGTACACAGAAAGGAGTGTATAGAGGATTATATATAAAGGTACATGAGATGGGGAGATGTAGAGCCACACAGGGTATATATAGAGGTACACAGGAAGGAGTATATAGAGGAATATATATAAAGGTACATGAGATGGGGAGATGTAGAATTACACAGGCTATATATATATATAGAGGTACACAGGGTATATGTAGAGGTACACAGGAGGGAGTATATAGACAGTCAGGGGTGAAGGGTATATCCTCCACCACTTCCAATCTGAATTTTTACATTTTAATTACACAGGAGGATCTGAATGTGAAAATCAAGAATAGAGTCTAGACACTAAATAGAATAAAGGTGTGGACGTCCTAACATCTTCATAATGGCCATCTATGAAGTTTACTCTCATCCGCTTCTTATAAGATACAGGACCAGTATCTGCTCCAAGGCCACGCTCTTCCTCTTCATGGTGCTAGTATTAACCTATATTCCTCCACTGTTAGTTGCATACCGCAGCCAGGGTAAGACCCTCTTCTCTCTTTCTCCCCTTTAATGCATTTCATACATTTTAGCACTGAAAGTATGTTGAACTTTTTTTTTTTTTTTTTTTTTTTTAAGGATTCTGGTTGAAGCAGAACACTTATGAAGAGCAGCCCAAAGTTAATTTCCGCTATGAGGCGTTACTCATTGCCCTTAACAGTAACACTGGGGGTTATATTGCTTGGAGCACATTTCAGACGTTCAACAGCTTAGTGGGGGACAGGCTTCGGATACCCCAAGTGTCGGTACGTAGTGATGTTCTATAAACTGATCATACAGACAGACTGTCCCAAATGTGTTTGCAGCTCATGTAACCCTAGTGCACCTCCATACTGAGGAGAGGAACCCAGCAGAGTGAAAAATTGGGCAAAACCTGACATTTCTAGTATCTCCCATACTGGGCATAAGCACTATGGGGGGATTTTATTAAATAGTTCAAATGAAAAATGGTCAATATTATGCCTTTTGTACCACCCTTTGTACCTACTTTATATAAACAGCTCCTATGCAGACCTATGTGTTCCATGGTTACAGACTGCAAGTATACCCAGAGTATAGTCTGCTCTGGCAAGCATGTGTTTTTTTTTTTTCTTCACCCCCTCTGAGCCCACTGACTGTGATCATATACAGACAGTAGTAGTGGAGTCAGATGGAGGAAAGTAACTGATTTTACTACAGAGTATTTGTTTGTAGTCTGTTACCATGGACACATGTAGAAGCTGCAGACATAAAAGGGTACATGGTTTTTAGTGAAGGCTATCTGCAATGTCGCTTTTATTTTTCTGTATTAGAACAATAAAAGTTGTTTGCAATGGTGCATATGTCCTTTAACTTTAGTAAGTGGATACAAACCCAGTGTGATAGGTGGTGCTGTAGAAAGGCAAGGTGGTAAAAAAAAAAATCAATGTGTTAAAGGAGAAGTCCGGCCTCAGATAACTTTTGACAGGCGGCAGAGGCGAGTGTAACAATGAAGCATTTTTTACCTCTCCCTGTGCCCACGATGCGCCACCTGGAAGGCATTTTCCCTCGAGTTGCAATGACATAACAACTTGGGGAGGGGGGGGGGAATGCCTGTCCCGGCTGATGCACAGCACGCTAAGCCAGTCGTTGAATGGAGTGGTTTCCCGCCCGTGTCACTGACTGGCTGAGCAGCCAGTCCATCAGCTGGGTCATGACGTCGGCAGTGGGACAGGGAGAAGTGAGTCAGGATCCTTTGTTATTTTCCCCCATGCCCCTGCAATTTAAAAAAAAAAAAAAAAGAGAGTGGAAGACGGACTTCTCCTTTAAATATCACAAATCCCATGAAAACCTTACAAGCTTTACAGACTCATGAATAATACATCATGAAAGTTTAAAAAGCATAAATTAGAGTGGAGGACCACAGACCTGGAAAATATTAACATGTAATATCAGCTCATACATATATATACAGACTCATACAAATATATACAGACTGCTATTAAATGAATACGAATTGCTTCTAACTGCACTAATTGTATAGATGTAGAAAATAAAAAGATACTACTACAATCTATATACAAAATCGACTGACTTGAGCTCATAGGTATACTGTAATAGCAATTTATATAATGGCATTATGCTCGTAATTACAAATAATTAATAAATATGTACACACTAAAGATAGCTAGAAATAATATCCCATTAAATAAAGTGAGACGGAAAATAATAATGTAGTGTGACCAATATCAGTTTTATAAGTTCATACTTGGTACCACAAGCATGCAGCAATAAAGGGAATCTAACAGCAGCTTAGAATAATTTAACTTGCTGTTACGTTCCCATAGAGCAGGAGATGCTAAGGGAATAGGTCATTTTCTTACCCTTATCCCCCCAGCGCCATTGTCTTGCAATCCTGCATTTTTTTTTAAATAGGTTAATAAGGCAGTTTGGTGCATTAGGTGCAGTGCTACAGCCCTCAGTGCACCAATCTGTCCACACCAGTTCAAGAACTAACCTGCTGTTAGTTTTCCTTTAAATGATGTATATGTAGTAAAGTGGTGAAGTTCAGGTGCAAGCCGTGAGTTTTTAGCATGAATGTGCCATTGTACTAAAGGAGTCCAAAGATATCATGCAACATTGTCACCTTCATCTTTTAGGTTCGAGAAGAGGATAAAAATCAAGATGGAAAGATGGATCAATTGATTTTCAATTTGGAGCTTCCTTTATTACCTGTGGAGAATGTGTATGGTGTTCAACTTATTTTAACCTTCTCCTACCAGCTGTATGTAAGTGAAAATGCTGAGCATCCCTGGAATGGGAATACAAGCAACGAATGACAGAACATTAAAGAAGAAGTCCGGCAATTTAAAAAATTTGTCAGCCGGCAGGGGGCAACATAATAATGAATCACTATTTACCTCTCCCCTCGCCTGCAAGGCGCTGTGTCACAGGCCCTGCAACCCCAGCCGGAAGGCATTCTCCCCCAAGCCAATGTCTTTATGACTTGGATGACTCCGAGGAAAATACCTGGCCTGGCTGATGGATTGCCCCATCAGCCAATCAGTAACAGCTGCACTCTCCCGCCTGATCCTGAGCCTGGCGGGAGTTCCAGAGCAGTCAGGCAGCGCTGCAAAGGCACCAGGGAAGTAAGTAGGGATTGTTTATTATATTCCCCCCTGCCCCTGGCAAATGTTTTAAATTGCCAGACTTCTCCTTTAGGCATCCTTAATAGAATCTGTTTTGCAATGATAAACAGAGCTGTCTAGTCCACTACACAATGGACACCAACAAGCCCAGATGGACACGATGCTATATCTTGTCCCGGGGTCGGCCTTCCTCCTGGGGCGGGTCTAGAGCATCCAAGTCCTAGGCTTGCAGCGCCTCTCGCCCTGCCTCCATCCAGCCCAAGGAGCATGCAGATAAAAAGGAGAGACGGGTAGTCAGCCCCCTTAACCCCTCTGATTGGCTGAGCACTGGGAGCACCCGAAGCAAGCCGGAGGGTGGACCCCATAATGTATGTACTGGCCGCTGAGGGTTAAGGGAGCTGACTTTTACGCACTCGCAGAGGGATGACAATCCCGCTGCAAGTATGGAATCTCATTAAGGGTGCCTTTTTTTACACACCGGATCCGCAGTCGATTTCACGCTGCAAATTGGCTGAGCGGGAGGTCCAGTCAAGAACCCTCAAAGCAAGCAGGAGCAGGCAGGAGGTGATGTATGCTCTGGCCAGCGAGGGGTTAACTCACACGCAGAGGGATGTCAATCCAGCTGCGAGTATGTATTCTCATTGGGATGAACAGGCACTGGATCTGAAACGGATATCGCTGCGAATTTGCAGCGTGAAATACGCTGCAGATCCTTTGTGTGTGTGAACGCACCCTAAGGCTGGGTTCACACTACGTATATTTCAGTCAGTATTGTGGTCCTCATATTGCAACCAAAACCAGGAGTGGATTAAAAACACAGAAAAGATCTGTTCACACAATGTTGAAATTGAGCGGATGGCCGCCATATAACAGTAAATAACGGCCATTATTTCAATACAACAGCCGTTGTTTTAAAATACCAGCAAATATTTGCCATTAAATGGCGGCCATCCACTCAATTTCAACATTGTGTGAACAGATCCTTTTTGTGTTTTTAATCCACTCCTGGTTTTGGTTGCAATATGAGGACCACAATACTGACTGAAATATACATAGTTTGAACCCAGCCTCAAAATGACAGTTAAGGATCCGCAGCGGATTTTGCTTTAAATTCGCAGTGTGAAATCCGCTGTGGATCCGATGTGTGTGTGAACCCACCCTAAAAGAGTTGACACACAGCCTCTGATGCTGACCAATCAGCATCACAGGCTGCTTTCCTGGCAGCACAACTCACAGACAAAGCTGAGCTCAGTAATGGGTGGGGGAAGCTACAACATGGGGCCAAACATCCCTGAATACCCTGGAGGAAGACAGAGGCAGTTGGGTAACAGAGGTTTCTAGCAATAAATTTAGTGACAGGTCCTCATTAAAGACAGCTATACAAAGAGGCTCTTTCAGTAACATCAACTTTCACTGCGTCCTCATGACAGCACCACAATGGAGGACGTCACCCTTGACCCTATCAGGAACAGGAAATCACAGAGGTTAAAAGGGCACTTCCCACAATCCCCCTCAGTGTTTTTCCTGTTCCTGACAGGATCAAGGAACACAGAGGTTATCTGTGATCCTGTGTGGTCATGGGTTCCTAGGACAAAGGCTTTGAACGGCTTGCGAGTCCTTCCGGATGTCTTGCCTGGCAGTAGCATCTTCTGAGGTGCCTCCGGTCCCCCACTCCCCTTGCGGCGCTCCCGGAGTTAATGAAGGGGAGTCTGAAGACCCCGCGGCCCTCGGGATCCATGGCGGGTCTCCTGCGGCCTTCTCCGGTGGGTAAGATTAACTGCGCATGCGCACGCTTCTCACAGGGACGTAGGCACGTAGCGTGCGTCGCCTGCGTCACGTGCGTAGGTGACGTCACGCGCCCACCGGAAGACTCAGCTGATGGGAATTACGCGGCGTGGCGTGGAAATGGCGCCAAATTCAAATCTCCTGCGGTCTCTCCTCTATAAAGGCTGGTGAGTAGTTGATACATGTGCCTTATACTCCTGCATATCTTGTGCTATTATGGATGTTCAGGATGCTGAGAGAGGGGAGGCTGTGGAGAGAATCATACCTGCTGGCTCTGTGAGTTATACCCTGAGGGGTTCACTTACTTATTTTTGTGATAGGGAATCACCAAAGGGGAGTAGCTATCATATTGTTTTGGTGTCTCTCTATCCTTAGGTAAAGAAAGAGATACCAAAAAGAGCAATGGATAAAAGATGTCTGACCTATGTGATGTCTGACTCTGAATCTGAAAATTTTCAAGATGACAATGTTGAAATAGAAGATATTGTAGAGGATTGCACAACAGAAGCGCCTACGGTTACCCCTAATAAGGAACCGACTAAGTTTTGTTTTTCATCTGAAAATGCTGACACTCTAATTAAAGCTGTTAGAGCAGTAATGTAATTAGAGGACATCGAGCAACCATTATCTGCACAAGATGCTATGTTTGCAGGTCTAAAACCAAAAAAACGGAAAGTATTCCCTATTCATGAGAATATTAAAGATCTAATCTTTGCAGAGTGGAAAGAACCAGAAAAAAGGCTTCAGATTCCTAAAGAGTTTAAATCCAGATTTGTATTTGATGAAACCGAGTCTGAAACCTGGTCTACAACGCCTATGGTAGATATACCAGTAACCAAAATAATCAAAAAAACATCATTACCATTTGAGGATGCCTCCCACTTGAAGGACTCCATAGATAGGAAAATGGAGGGTCTCCTGCGGAAATCTTGGGAAGCCTCCACTGCAATATTAAACCCTAACATCGCAGCTACGAGTGTAGCAAGATCTTTACACATCTGGCTTGAGCAATTAGAGGCTCATATTGAGGGCAAAACATCCAGGGACTGCTCTCTACCATGCCAATGCTTAAAATGGCGGCTGGGTTCTTGGCTGACGCTTCAGCAGAAACCATTAGAATGGCAGCCAAGTCTGCAGTATTATTCAATGCCACTAGAAGAGCTCTTTGGCTTAAACACTGGCAGGGAGATGTTGCATCCAAAAATAAAGTTTGTCAATTCCCTTTTCAGGGTAAGCTCCTGTTTGGCCAAGACCTGGAGGAAATCTTGGAAAAAGCGGCAGACAGAAAAAAGAAGTTTCCTGACTCAAGTCAGCCGAAAGGTAAAAAACCTTTTCGTCCCTACACACAAAAAAAGCAAGATTACAAAGGCAAAGGCAAATCTGGCCGCTGGTCCTATCCCAAAGGAGGTAAGGGAAGAGGATTTCTCCTCAACCCTTCCTCTGAAGGGAAAGACAAGTGACTCCATCAAGGTGGGGGGAAGACTATCTCACTTTGTAACACACTGGGAGAAAGTCACTCAAAACAAGTTTATTTTAAACATCTTGAGAGAAGGGTACCTCTTGGACTTCTCCTCTCTTCCCCCCCCAAAATTCCAAGTTACCCACTACCAATCAGACAAGATGAAAGACCAACTGATTGATGGGGTAAAAGAGCTGTTAAATCTAGGAGCTGTAATTCCAGTTCCTTTGGAGGAGAAAGGACTAGGACATTATTCCAGTCTATTTCTAGTTCCGAAGCCCAACGGGACATTCAGAAGCATAATAAATTTGAAATCCCTGAACAGGTACTTAAAGTACAAAAAGTTCAAGATGGAGATGCTGAAAACTATCACTCCTCTGATTTACCCGAATGCAGCTCTAGCTACAATCGATCTGAAAGACGCTTCCTTTCATATCCCCATACACCCCTCACATCAAAAATATCTCCGGTTTGCGATACAATCATCCCAGTCAGTAAATCACTTCCAATTTACAGCACTCTCATTCGGGATATCTTCAGCCCCCTGGCTATTCACGAAGGTGATGTTAGAAGCTGTAGCAAACCTAAGATTACAGGACATTACTGTAGTTTCCTACTTGGACGACCTTCTCCTTATTGCTCCATCCCCACCCATCCTCTTAGGACACATACAACTGGTCCTACATTATCTTCAAAACTTAGGATGGATAATAAACTTCTCCAAGTCGGATCTTGTTCCTTCCCACAGGAAGAAATTCCTTGGCATGATTCTAGATTCCAAAACCCAGATGACATCTCTACCGGAAGAAAAGGTCACCACAGTCATATCCAAAGTGAAAGATTTCAGGAGGAAATCCGTAATATCAATAAGGAAAGCTATGTCCCTGGTAGGTCTGATGACATCATGTATCCCGGCAGTGCCGTGGTGCCAGCATCACTCCCGGACTCTCCAGACCAGCATGCTTCAGGTATGGGACAGATCTCCTTTATCCATAGACAAAAAGGTGACTATTCCTCTAAGGGTCAAATCTTCCCTCATCTGGTGGAAGACCAAGAAAAACCTCACCAAAGGAGTTCGATGGAATCCGGAAGCACCAGTTCAGGTCACCGCGGATGCCAGTCTTTGGGGATGGGGCGCGCATGTTCAAGGTCTGCACTTCCAGGGTCAATGGCAGGAAGTTCATCAAAAACAGTCGTCAAATTACAGAGAACTGAGAGCAGTTTGGGAAGCACTGAAGGCAGCAGAATCCCTTCTTCAGACATCAAGACATCAGACATCAAGGGGGAACAAGGTCTACTCTTCTTCAGAGATTGACAGCAAAAATATTCTCTTGGGCAGAAATGTCTGCAATCCATCTAAAAGGTACAGACAACATACTGGCAGATTACTTAAGTCGCCATCAGGTCCTTCCGGGAGAGTGGGAATTATATGCCCAGATATTCTCCAGCTTAGTAGAGAAATGGGGTTATCCAGAGATCGACCTATTTGCTTCAAGGTCCAACAAGAAAGCACAAAAGTTCTTTTCTGTAAACCCCCGGGATCACCCAGACGCACTGGATGCCCTACAGCAAAATTGGAATTCCAAGCTGGCATACGCATTTCCCCCCTTTCCACTGATTGCGAGGACTCTTCAGAAGATCCACTCAAGCCAAACCTTGGTAATCCTGGTAGCTGCGATGTGGCCCAAGAGAGCTTGGTTCAGTCTCCTCAAGTCTCTAGCCATCCAGGGCCCAGTTGCTCTTCCTCTACAAGAAGAATTGTTGATCCAAGGTCCTCTACGCCATCCAAATCTGGCCAGTTTGCACCTAGCGGCATGGCTTTTGAAAAGTCCCTCCTTGCAGCTAGAGGGCTATCGGAAAAAGTGATAGAGACTACTTAAAAATAAGAAAGAAGTCACCTCTTCTATCTACTCAAAACAATGGAAGAAATTCCATTCTTGGTGCGGTGACTCTCCACCTGATATGCTCCATCCTGAAATTCCCAGAATTTTAGATTTTCTGCAAGATGGTCTGGATAAAGGATTATCCATAAATACCCTAAGGGTATATTCACACGGGCGGGCTCGCAGCGAGATTCTCGCTGCGAGCCCGGCAGGTCCTGGCAGTTCCCATAAACTACATACTTGCTGCAGTCTAAACGACCGCAGCGAGTATGTAATTATACCGCCCTTAACCCCTTCTGCCCCCGCCGGCTCCCCCGCTGTAAGCAGCATACATTACCTGTCCTCGCTGCACGGGTCCGGCGTCCTGCTCTCCCGTCCGGCCAATTAGTGTGTTGCCCAGCCGCAGCCACTGATTGGCCGGGCGGGAGAGCAGGACGCCGGACCCGTGCAGCAAGGACAGGTAATGTATGCTGCTTACAGCGGGGGAGCCGGCGGGAGTAGAAGGGGTTAAACGCGGTATAATTACATACTCGCTGCGGTCGTTTAGACCGCAGCAAGTATGTAGTTTATGGGAACTGACAGGACCTGCCGGGGTCGCAGCGAGAATCTCGCTGCGAGCCCGCCCATGTGAATATACCCTAAAAGTCCAAGTGTCAGCTCTAGGATGTATATACGATACCCAAATAGCAGACCTTAGGTGGATAAGACGCTTCTTTAAGGCAGTAGCCAGGATGAAGCCCAAAATTACAAATCTAGCCCCTCCTTGGGACTTAAACACAGTCTTGTCTGGTCTCTCTAAAGAACCGTTCGAACCAATTAATGAAATTTCCCTGAAATTCCTCACCATTAAAACTGCCTTTCTAATAGCCATAACTACGGCCAGAAGAGTTGGGGAACTTCAGGCATTATGTATTATGGATCCCTTTTGTACTATTCTGGAAGACAGAATAATATTCAAACTTAACCCTTCATTCCTTCCAAAGGTCGTCACAGACTTCCATAGATCCCAAGATATCGTGGTCCCATCCTTCTGTAGTGACCCAAAGAATGAAGGAGAAAAACTTTTTCATAATTTGGATGTAAGAAGATCTATTATCCAGTATCTAGAGATGACTAAAGATCATAGGAAAGATGAGAATCTCTACTTCAATTCCAAGGCCCCAACAAGGGCAAAAAAGCAACAAAAAGCTCAATTGCAAGATGGATCAAGACAGCCATTTGTGAAGCCTACACTACAATGGGGAAGGATCCCCCTACCGGTCTAAAGGCGCACTCTACTAGAGCCATAGCAGCTTCATGGGCAGCTAGATCAGCCTCCCTCGAACAAATTTGCAAGGCAGCCACGTGGTCTTCACCCCACACGTTCTTCAAGCATTATTGTATGCATATTGGCACTTCTCAGGACCTGGCTTTTGGGAGAAAAGTGCTCCAGGCGGTTGTCCCTCCCTGAAAGTCTAAGTTGGTATGTCTCCATTGTGGTGCTGTCATGAGGACGCAGTGAAAAGCAAGAATTATTACTCACCGATAATTCACTTTTCATAAGCTCCTCATGACAGCACCCTTAGATTTCCCGCCCTTATTAGTGTATGATCCTGTATGGTTTCGTTATAATTACACTGAGGGGGATTGTGGGAAGTGACCTTTTAACCTCTGTGATTTCCTGTTCTTGATAGGGTCAAGGGTGACGTCCTCCATTGTGGTGCTGTCATGAGGACCTTTTGAAAAGTGAATTATCGGTGAGTAATAATTCTTGCTTTTCTATTACTTTTTTTCTGCCTAAAATAACAAGTAATATATTTCTGTTTGTGCAGAGGATGTCAACATTTGTTATGCAGAGCATGGCATTCATTCAGTATACCTCCCCTATTCCTGGTGCCAAGCTTTCTATCAATGGAGACCTGAGACTTCAGCAGAGACAACCTCTAGGTCACCAGGGACTGGATACCACCTACAATGTAAGAAGAACATCACATTACAACAACTGAGGACATGGGACAGATTATTGTATCTATGTCAATCCGACCTGTCTTACATTCTTTAGAGTGGTGCAGATGGTAGTTTATTCTAGATCAGTGGAATCCTGTATTTCTATTAGAAAATCCAATAGGGCAATAGTCCAGTGCTGTGCTGGTTTAGTAAATTTGCAAAATAAGAGCCTGGAGGCACATTATGTAGCACACATGTGCCTTTATTCTCGTGCAGATGTAGTTGTTTTTGGAATATTGAAATACACATAAACAGGTCACATTCATAGAAAATGAGAAAGCCAGATGTGGAGCTTGAGTAACAATGTTTTGTTTTGCATTTTTTTCCACTTGCACCGCAGGTATCTGTTATCAATGGAACAAGCCCATTTGCAAGTTCTTACGATCTGACAAACATCATATCCGCTTATCAGGAAAGAAACGGTAAATGCAATACAGAAAAATTTCTTCCATAAAATTTTCATTATTAAAACCCTCTGCTATCGAATCTGTCCTGGCCATGTAAAAGATCTTATAACTAACTAGTCATGCACCTGTGTAATCATCACATAAGAAGGACAGATTTTACCCATAAAGGGGTATACCCACCTGGGACTCTTATTGGGTATCTACAGGATATGCCATAAGTGTCCCCTAGATGCAGGCCACATCTATCTTCAGGTCAAGGGTTCCCCGGTCACTGGAGGAGGTTGAGAAATAAGGGTGCCTTTACACAGAGAGATTTATCTGTCAGATTTTAGAAGCTGAATCCAGGAATGGATTTGAAAAGAGGAGAAATATCAGTCTACTTTATGACGTGTTCTCTGTTTATAGCAGGGATGTCAAACTCAGGCCCTCCAGCTCTTGCAAAACTACAAGTCCCATCATGCCTGGACAGCCAAAACTTTAGCTTTGGCTGTCCAGGCATGATAGGAATTGTAGTTTTAAAACAGCTGGAGGGCCTGAGTTTGACACGTCTGGTTTATAGTCTGTTCCTGGCTTTGGCTTCAAAAATCTGTCAGATAAATCTCTCTGTGTAAAGGCACCCTTAAGAACAGCAAAATCCAGCAAGGTATGCAATTTTCCATTTGTAAAACTTCTATTAAAGTCAGTGGGAGTTATGCATACTTTAACTCACCATCTTTGGTTGTTTTCGGAGAGGAGCCCTTGATCTGAAGATAAGTAGAATCTGCATCTAAGAGACACATATAAATTCAAATATACCAAACACTATTCCAGATTGGTCCAGTACACCTAGGGGGCAATAAACATTTTACAGAGGGGGTGTACATCTTTTAAAACATAATTTCTAAAAATGCTACTTATAAAAGGGACCTTACAAACACACAAAACTGATCAAGCAGGCACCATCGAAGCAACAACACCTGTAAACGTATACTGCACAAAGACCTAAATTCATCAAATGCAATGTCACCGCAGATGATGGGTGCAATTCAGGTGTTTGCTAGAAAAAAAATAGGAGAATTCCAATCCACCCCAAGGCTTAAGGTAGGTTTGAAAATGAACGTTATACAAAGTTTACCATGCCATGTCGGAAAGTGTAACACTGTCCCTTTTTCCACAAGGACTGTTGGTCACCCACCCTATTAAGGGTGACCCCTTCCCCAATCTCCTCTTTGGTGTGACCCTCTTATACCTTCATATATTGTCCAGCTCCAATGTCAAAACAATAATGCGGGTAGATTTAAACTGCAGCCATGCAATGGCACAGGTATGCTAGGCAGGTAGGTATAATATGTAGCAGTGCAGTGGCACAGATATACTAGGCAGGTAGGTATACTATGTAGCGGTGCAGTGGCACAGGTATGCTAGGCAGGTAGGTATACTATGTAGCAGTGGCACAGGTATGCTAGGCAGGTAGGTATAATATATAGCAGTGCAGTGGCGCAGATATACTAGGCAGGTAGGTATACTATGTAGCAGTGCAGTGGCACAGGTATGCTAGGCAGGTAGGTGTAATATGCAGCAGTGCAGTGGCACAGGTATGCTAGGCAGGTAGGTATAATTTGCAGCAGTGCAGTGGCACAGGTATGCTAGGCAGGTAGGTATAATATATAGCAGTGCAGTGGCACAGGTATGCTAGGCAGGTAGGTATAATATATAGCAGTGCAGTGGCAAAGATATACTAGGCAGGTAGGTATACTATGTAGCAGTGCAGTGGCACAGGTATGCTAGGCAGGTAGGTGTAATATGCAGCAGTGCAGTGGCACAGGTATGCTAGGCAGATAGGTATAATTTGCAGCAGTGCAGTGGCACAGGTATGCTAGGCAGGTAGGTATAATATATAGCAGTGCAGTGGCACAGGTATGCTAGGCAGGTAGGTATAATATATAGCAGTGCAGTGGCAAAGATATACTAGGCAGGTAGGTATACTATGTAGCGGTGCAGTGGCACAGGTATGCTAGGCAGTTAGGTGTAATATGTAGCAGTGCAGTGGCACAGGTATGCTAGGCAGGTAGGTGTAATATGCAGCAGTGCAGTGGCACAGGTATGCTAGGCAGGTAGGTATAAAATGTAGCAGTGCAGTGGTACAGGTATGCTAGGCAGGTAAGTATAATATATAGCAGTGCAGTGGCAAAGATATACTGGGCAGGTAGGTATACTATGTAGCAGTGCAGTGGCACAGGTATGCTAGGCAGGTAGGTGTAATATGCAGCAGTGCAGTGGCACAAGTATGCTAGGCAGGTAGGTGTAATATATAGCAGTGCAGTGGCACATGTATGCTAGGCAGGTAGGTGTAATATGTAGCAGTGCAGTGGCACAGGTATGCTAGGCAGGTAGGTGTAATATATAGCAGTGCAGTGGCACAGGTATGCTAGGCAGGTAGGTGTAATATATAGCAGTGCAGTGGCACAGGTATGCTAGGCAGGTAGGTGTAATATGCAGCAGTGCAGTGGCACAAGTATGCTAGGCAGGTAGGTATAATATGTAGCAGTGCAGTGGTACAGGTATGCTAGGCAGGTAGGTATAATATGTAGCAGTGCAGTGGTACAGGTATGCTAGGCAGGTAGGTATAATATATAGCAGTGCACTGGCACAGGTATGCTAGGCAGGTAGGTATAATATGTAGCAGTGCAGTGGTACAGGTATGCTAGGCAGATAGATATAATATGTAGCAGTGCAGTGGCACAGGTATGCTAGGCAGGTAGGTATAATATGTAGCAGTGCAGTGGCACAGGTATGCTAGGCAGGTAGGTGTAATATATAGCAGTGCAGTGGCACAGGTATGCTAGGCAGGTAGGTGTAATATGCAGCAGTGCAGTGGCACAAGTATGCTAGGCAGGTAGGTATAATATGTAGCAGTGCAGTGGTACAGGTATGCTAGGCAGGTAGGTATAATATGTAGCAGTGCAGTGGTACAGGTATGCTAGGCAGGTAGGTATAATATATAGCAGTGCACTGGCACAGGTATGCTAGGCAGGTAGGTATAATATGTAGCAGTGCAGTGGTACAGGTATGCTAGGCAGATAGATATAATATGTAGCAGTGCAGTGGCACAGGTATGCTAGGCAGGTAGGTATAATATGTAGCAGTGCAGTGGCACAGGTATGCTAGGCAGGTAGGTGTAATATATAGCAGTGCAGTGGCACAGGTATGCTAGGCAGGTAGGTGTAATATGCAGCAGTGCAGTGGCACAAGTATGCTAGGCAGGTAGGTATAATATGTAGCAGTGCAGTGGTACAGGTATGCTAGGCAGGTAGGTATAATATGTAGCAGTGCAGTGGCACAGGTATGCTAGGCAGATAGGTATAATATGTAGCAGTGCAGTGGCACAGGTATGCTAGGCAGGTAGGTATAATATGTAGCAGTGCAGTGGTACAGGTATGCTAGGCAGATAGATATAATATGTAGCAGTGCAGTGGCACAGGTATGCTAGGCAGGTAGGTATAATATGTAGCAGTGCAGTGGCACAGGTATGCTAGGCAGGTAGGTGTAATATATAGCAGTGCAGTGGCACAGGTATGCTAGGCAGGTAGGTGTAATATGCAGCAGTGCAGTGGCACAAGTATGCTAGGCAGGTAGGTATAATATGTAGCAGTGCAGTGGTACAGGTATGCTAGGCAGGTAGGTATAATATGTAGCAGTGCAGTGGCACAGGTATGCTAGGCAGATAGGTATAATATGTAGCAGTGCAGTGGCACAGGTATGCTAGGCAGGTAGGTATAATATGTAGCAGTGCAGTGGCACAGGTATGCTAGGCAGGTAGGTATAATATGTAGCAGTGCAGTGGCGCAGATATACTAGGCAGGTAGGTATAATATGTAGCAGTGCAGTGGCACAAACTTAGCATTCCACTGGGTGAGTGCCCTAAGTGGCATAGTGTTGGCAGTGGCTCTTCCCGTTGGATCGGTGAGACTGTTCCTGTTTGATACATGGTTTGTTGAGGGGACACTTAGGTCACCATAAAGTACTTGTTTGTCATGACTAGCCTTACATCAAGTCATCATGATGTACAAGATGCAATGTAAGATCAAATTGCCAAACTGTGAAGTCCACAAGAGGGACTTGTCAAAAGGTTTGTTTTGTCGGAAACCCCTACCGCTCTTGGCTTTTGGCTCACTGATCTTCCTGTCTCATTGCAGGAGTCAGTTTTCATAGACATACTATAGAACCTATAGAACTCCTTAGGTGGGGAGGGCAGAGAGCCAGGGAGTGAAGCGTTCACCTACGTTCTTCTTCCTGGCCCCATCTGGTGTGCACCAGCTTTGAGGCCAGATTCAACACATTGGAAGATGTGTGATATTAACATCTAAACTACTAATTGTTGTAAGTGTATTTTTTTTATTAACTCTGACCTATATTATAATAGTACGTTTTCCACATTCAAGCCTGGCCACGCTGCTTTCAAGTGCTGCCATTTACATGGTCTTGTAATATAATAGAGAACTTGATGGTTTCTGCATAACTATTATTACATTTGTTTGATCTGAATACTACCCCCATGAGAGAAATATGTCCGTAGCACTTTGTATATTTGCTTTAATAAGTTTCTTTCCTTGTATAATCCCTTTATCTTCACAAGTGGTTCACATGGGCCTGGTGATCTATTCTCTGCAGCTGAATTCTTTATATTTACAGCTATGGTTTGTTTTATATAGTTTTTATTATGTTTATTAATTTCTCAACATTTTTCTATTCAGTTGACACTGCATATTGTTTCCTCTGTATGGGGTGCCTAGACAATCTGACCATCACCCAGGCAGCCCCCCACCCTGCCCTTACCTGCTTGCCATCGGCATGTGTAATAGTGCCGGCAGCGAGCAGGGAACGAGGAGCAAGCGAGCGCTGACCTGACAGGTTGGCGCTCACTTGCTCCCTCTGGTCGCCCCTTTTAATAGGGGCTTAAGATTGTCAGGCAAGTGTGGTGGCAGAGGGGGCAAGGATGGCATTTAAAAAGCTGTCTGACAGCTTTTCAAAATGTAATCCAAAAAGTGTGGCCTCAGGTAAAGTAAAGTCTTTTGATTTGTATAATTATGTCTTCTATTTGATTAAGGGGCTGTCCACAAGTACAGACTCACAGCGTAAATCTCACTGCGAGTCTGTCAGGTCCCTTTTTACTACATACTCGCAGCAGTCTAAACGATGTGTATGTAATTCTGCCGGCCCCTTAACCCCTTCGGCTCCCGCCCCGCTGTCTCTGTATATACATTACCTGTCCTCGCTGCACGGGGTACCGCTGTCCTGCTCTCCCGCCCGGCCAATCAGTGTGTTGCCCAGCCGCAGCCGCTGGGTGGGAGAGCAGGACAGCGGGACCCTGTGCAGCGAGGACAGGTAATGTATATACAGACACAGCCAGGCGGGAGCCGAAGGGGTTAAGGGGCCGGCAGAATAAGATACACGCAGCGGTCGTTCAGACCGCTGCGAGTATGTAGTGAAAGGGACCTGCCAGGACCTGACAGACTCGCAGCGAGATTTAGAGTCTGTACGTGTGGACAGACCCTGAAGTTCATGATTCTGCTATCTCTTTTTTTTCCCCCTCCCATTACTAAGTGTAGAGATATTAGTATGTGTATAAGCGGTCCTATTTTTTGTGTTGCAGTGACTACAGTTTTGAGCACTCCTAATCCAGTATGGCTGGTGGGAAGAGGCACTTCTGATCCATTCGTGATAAATGCTGTTATCCGTTACCCTGTGGAGACTATTTCATATCCTTTCTTTGTTGTAGTCATATTTTGCAGGGTCCAACATTTTATTTAAAAAAAACCCTGACCTTTGTTAGTTGCTCAGTAGGAAATCTAATGGAAATCAGAGATGAAACATGTATTTCTAAGAAAGATAAAGAAAATTGTTGAACTTTGTTTTGCATAGTCCTGCAACTTTTATTATCAAGGGTCCTTTCTCTTGAAATTTCCTTTGTATATAATGTCCTGGGTTCTATGCATCAATGGATGTAGTCCTCCTCAAAAATAAAATTGCCTTAATTTGCCTTGAATTTAGTTGAACCTAGTATAATTTTAAAATACAAAGGTCTACAGCACCCATTATAGTAAAATAGAGATGCTGAGACTGACAGTGATAAAATAGCCTTACTATTGATGACACAGAGAATTCAGCCTGCTGCTTGTAAAGTGATTAAGATAATAAATATACTGTATCTAAGGGTCCATTTACACAGAAAGATTATCTGACAGATTATCTGCCAAAGATTTGAAGCCAAAGCCAGGAATGGATGTGAAAAGCGAAGAAACCTCAGGCTTTCCTTTATGACCTGATCTCTGTTTATAGTCTGTTCCTGGCTTTGGCTTCAAATCTTTGGCAGATAATCTGTCAGATACTCTTTAGGTGTAAATGGACCCTAAGGGAATGGCTCTTTATGCAGTTGCCACATATATCCGTGCAAGCTTACAAAGCCGTAGAACGAGGTCAGTAGACCTTTATCTATCAGCTTCATCTCCGACTTGTGTTCACCAAATGTTTCATGAAACAAATGCAAATGTTACTTCTATTTCCTGCTCATTTCCTTGCCTGTTTCATCCCATTTACTCTAATTTCCTGCAGTTCATGTTGTGTTTTTCATCCTTAATGGTCAGCAGAACATATCAACCAGGCTTCTGGGAGATGATCAAATATGCCTGGATCCAGTATGTCAGCGTCCTGCTCATCTTTCTCTGGGTCTTTGAGAGAGTGAAAATCTTTGTCTTTCAGAACCAAGTATTTACTACGGTACCAGTGTCTTCATTGAAACAACACCAGAGCTGATATCACACTGGTTTTGGTAAAGCCATTGGCCTCTTGAGGATTGACATTTTTTTACTTTACTATACTATAATTGTACCTGGATTTTATTTTTGTTAATTTTTTTTTTTTTTTACAGCAATCAAGTTAACTTTGTCCTTATTTATTGAGAATATGATGACACATTGGACCCCCATTAATCATGAAGTGATGTTATGTTTCTTTTTTGAGAAGAGCTTATCAAAGTTTTATTTGACATAAGTCAGTGTGTTTCATTATTCCACTGCACATTCCTATATTTAAACAAGACAATTTTATTCAGGATTATGATTGTGTTTTTCAGATGATCTGAAGGAAGGTGTCCTATTTAGGTACAGATAGTATTTGTATAGCAATAAGGAAGACAGGAGTTTACTAGAGTGAGGTAGCAGCATTAAGGTCTTTTCACACTGCATCAGCATTGTCCAGCCGCTATAAACATCCGAAATACTCTTATGAGGGGTGTCACGTAGTGGTATATGTCAAACATTGGGTCCCATAGTAAAAGTATACTGCATGTATATGTTTATTTGTTCTTTTTTAAAGGATCTAGCTCAGTGGAATAGTGCGGATGCCTATGTTACTCCATCCAGCAGAACCCACCCCATATACCTCAGAAGCTAAAATGCCTCACTTTTGGGCCCTGGTTGGGTAAATGGGGATCAGTGCTTAGATGTGTTTAACACTTGCAATGGGACTTGCGTTTGGATTAAACTGAGTTGTCTGGACACTGATTAATGCAGCGTGAAACCAGCTTTACTGAAAACTCCCTTTAGAGAGCCCAACCTCTATGCTCTGAGCATTGGGGGCTCTCAACATTTAGCTAGTTGCAGTGGGACCTTCATTAAACAAGGTTGTTTGAAAGGTATATCCATAGAAATGAGCACACATAATTGCTGCAATAATGATGAGCATACACCAACATGGTCTGCTTAATGGTGTTTCCCACTTCCCTCAGAGCTTTAGAGTTCATAAGCAGTGACCCTGAACACTTTCAGCAATGGTTGTAGATTCCTGTAACTCAGGATCTGTGACGCAGGTACTTCTGCGGTGTTATAATTTTGGATCTGTTTGGAGAACTGATCTATCCTCCCTTTTCTGATGGTTGTAATGTTTTGACAACTATTTTTAGAGCTGTCTGATGTAATTTTAGGTTCAAGGTAAAAACATCTCAGGATTTCACATTCACGTCATGAACTTTGTTGCTACAGTCTTAAAATAATATTGCAACACACTGTGCTTTCCATCCTAGTCTCTAGTTCTTGTCAGGTACTAAATATTAAAATTAAAGGGGAGGTGGTTTTCCATTGATTTATCTTTTTTTCAATTTTTATTTTTTTTATTTTTTAGACATGTCAGAAGGATCATACCATTGGGTATATGCCCAATATGATCAGTTCCTGGTTCTGTTGATGGTTAGCGCTACATGACTGTGACCATAACACTGGAGGAGTGCTGCTCATTAACAGGGCTCTTTTCCCAAATTGGTCTACTTATTTAAAGCTTATGTTTAAGAAATGTTTATTAGGGTAAATTCACACGGGCGTCTCGCATAAAAAAACCGCAGCTAATCCGCAGCTAATCCGCAGCTAATCCGCAATACATTTATTATTCTTATTATTATTAATACGTGTATTGCGGATTAGGTGCGGATTAGGTGCGGATTAGCTGCGGTTTTTTTATGCGAGACGCCCGTGTGAATTTACCCTTATTCGTATAACCCATAATGTTTTCCTCTAATGCTTTAAACACAAATTTGTACATCCTATTTTTAAAGAATTTTGGATTTTATAGGATTGGAAGTATTTCTGGTGATACAGTACATTATGATTGCGATGATGATGATTACATTGTTTGTAAGAAAATATTTTGTACAATTTTTATATCGGTTCAATAAAAAAAACTTCACTATTACTGATTGTGTTTTTTTTTTTGCTTTTTTTATGTACTTTGCAACTGTACACCTGCATATGTCTTAGAAATTAAAGTTATTTTCAGTTTTGTGTTTTGGGGAATTTAAAAATGTACGTCATGGTGGCGCAAGGGGAGTTCAGAGAGGGGTCTTGCCGGGACCCCGATCTGAACGGCGCCACTCCCGGCTGCTATCTGCAGCCAAGAAGCGCCTCTATTTGACGGCACGGGTCCCGTAGCCGCTTCGGCTAATTAAGCATTTAAATGCAGCTGTCAAACATGAGACGGATATCCGTTCTTCTGGCCGGGCCGGGCCTCAGTGTCGCACTGACGCTGATCCCGGCTCGGCAATACATTGCTCTGGTCTGCAGCAGGCGAGTTATTTATTTATTATTACAATATGTCTCACCCGGGTCACTGACTATGTATTCTATAGCACTGGGTGGATTGCTGGTTATATTATACTACAAAAATCCATATGTTTCCCTAGGAAAAGGAGAAGGAGAAGGGCCCTGCAAGGAAATGTAACCTTTGTGGCGCCAGGCTCTCTTCGTCTTATAGGTAAAACATTTGTGCAGCCTGCATAGGATAGAGCCTCTTTTCTGTCTGAGATAAAAGACATGATGAAGGCTGAAATAGCAGCAGTTAAACCACCTCCTCCTACTGTATCTCCAGCACCATTACCAGTGCAAATAGATCCTGTAGGACCTGTAAATATATCCCCTACTAATGTGCTACCTATAACACCAGGTCCGTCTGACACTCCAGCTACAGTTACTCCATCACTCCCCCCTGACTGTAATCCAGTGGCTGTTGCGGGTCCTAGCTCTTTTGGAGAACTAGTAGTGAGACCAAAAAAGCGTAAGACTGTGTCTATATCATCTGACTCTGAATCAGAATCTGGTCAATTATCTGACTCCCCTGTAATATACTCTGAGGACTCGGATACTCAGGAGGGTGCCAGAAGATATATCTTTCCTACAGACCATACTGGAGCTCTCCTTAAAGCTGTTAGGAGCGCTCTTGGAATGGAAGATGTACAAGAAGAATTATCAGTCAAAGATAATCTCTTCGCAGGGTTAAAAACAACAAAGAAAACAGTGTTTCCTATTCATGAGTCTTTACATCAACTAATACAGGATGAATGGGAAGACCCAGAGAAACGGCTCATGGTTCCGTCCCAAATAA